>NW_007246346.1:95905-241380 GCF_000164805.1 Carlito syrichta | reverse complement strand
GGATGTCTCGAACCCGCAGGCTCAGGCAATCCACTCACCTCAGCCTCCCAAAGGCGCGGGATTACAGGCTGAGCCACCGAGCCCGGCAATATCCCATTTTTGCCCATTCTTTATTTCCTCTAGCTACTAATGAATTGATGTCTTTTCATCTTATTATTGTTACTTCATTTTCGTAAGCTGTAAATCAAATCATAGCACTTTCCATTTCCTTTAATTTCCCATGAATTTACAAAATTTTAGTGAACACCACTAAGTATATTTTACATCACCTCACTTTAAGGCAAACCTTAGACATTTGTCCCCTGGGTTATTACATTTTCCTTTTAAATCAGGTTTTGCTACGTTCTCCTTGTTTCATTTCCCATAGCTACCATACTAACCTTCTATGTTGCAATGTTGATAATGCCAGTCTCTTGGTTAAATGTTTAGAATTCCTTCTAGTTTAATATATAAAAATTACTAAATACCTTGATGTTTAATTAACAACTCTTGATGATACTTTTTTTATGCATCTTGAACTTAGGGACTCATAACCCCTCATGTCCTACAGATAGACTTCTATTCTGATCTACACCATGTGAAAGTTTACACTTCTGTTCTTTTGCACATACTGTGTTTCCTGTCTATAATCCCTCCTAAAACTATTTTTTTGCAGTGCCTTCAAGAATCTCACCCTATTCCTGTTTTTGTTTTTTTCTCCTGGCGATACTTCTATAATCTTGGCAGATCATATTGGCTAGCCATAAACTAAAAACAAAAAAAACAAAAAAAGAAAGAAAGAAAGGAAAGAAATTCTATTATATCTGCTCTGCAATTTATGCTCTTTGCTAGAGAAGATTAACGTGGCTTCAGACACACCACCTGTGGCCATTGCACAGACTAACGTCTTTTGTCCTATTGCTGTGGGATAGAGGTTGAGAAACAATTTGAGTTCATAGGGGATATACAGGAGTACTCCTATATAGCCTTGCCCTGAGGCTGTGTTACCTTTTCTATCCTCTAGCTTTTCTTCAGAACATCCCCAATATCTTAATGACTTTATGTTAACAAAAACAGATGAGAAAAAAAAAATCAAAAGCATTTTTGGAGCTTTAAAAAAACACTTCACAAGGTCAGAGATAACCCACAACCCAGACATGTATTATCTTCTGCACCAAATCTATATTTTAAAGTTTGCTTCCGAAAATCTCATGCTCAGCAGAGTTGAAAAAACAGTTGTACTTACATGAGACCCTCAAGCCTGTTATAGTTAGCTGAACAGTATAAATCACGCCTGTATTCATAGTACATTAACTAACAGATGCTCATCTTTCTAAGGCGATATTAATCAGAATACAGAATGCTAAAGTGGTAGATGACGAGGTTGTCTATCATATAGTAGTGTTTCAAAAAAGTTATGAGCAATTGTGTGTTTGAAATTGCCGGGCTCGGGGGCTCAGCCTGTCATCCCGTGCCTTTGGGAGGCTGAGGGGAGTGGATTGCCTGAGCCCGCGGGTTCGAGACCCGCCTGGGCAGCGAGACCTCAGCTCTACAATAAATCAAAAAAAATCAGCTGGGCGTGGTAGCACGTGCCTGTAATTCCGGCTACTCGGAAGGCTGAGGCGGGAGGATCGCTGGAGCCCAGCAGGTCGAGGCTGCGGTTGACCGGGAGCGGCCACTGTACTCCAGTCTGGGCGACAGAGTGAGACTCCAACCCAAAACAAAAAAAAGAAAAGAAAAGAAAAGAAATGAACTATGTTAGTAAACATCTAAGTTCAAGCTTTTTTACTTGAGATCCTGCAAGTGAAAAATGATTACTCACAACGCAGAAGAGAATGTAATAAAGAAAAATCTCTTATTCATTACTCATGTGGTTTATTGTACAAAACTTTTGAATCATAGAGAAAGTAATGACATAGAAAAACATAATTGTCAGAAAATCAAACATGCATTTGTATACTTATTTATTTTTTTCTGGCAGAGCAGATATGAGGATTTATTCCAATCCTATTTTGTTTTAAGATATGAGGATTTATTCCAATCCTATTTTGTATAAGTCCTGATTGGGTACATAAGTGGTTTATGTACAGGTTTGGGCTCCCCATTGGACCTCACTTCGCCTGAATTTGGGTCAGACACCCCTATTGATGTTATTTCTCCCCCTGCCCCCGGCAATGTCCCGCTAATGCTGATCTGATTTTTGTAGTATTATGCTAGATGGTCAGGGTCCATTTGTGAGTGAGAATATGTGATACTCAGCATGTATATTTATTGCAGCATTATTCACAATAGCAAAAACATGGAAACAACCATGCTGCCCATCGAAAGTGGACTGGATAAAAAAATGTGGTATATATACATGATGGAATATTATGCAGCCATAAAGAAGGACAAAGTTTTGGACTTTGCAGCAATGTGAATGGATTCAGAGTCAAGAATACTTAGTAGTTTATCAAAAACATGCATTTCAATTCAAGGAAGCACAATTTTTAATTTAGGCCTGAATTAATTTAATCTCCAAGGGTGTGTGCATTTTATTGAGGTTGTGTTTATAAATATCTCTCTCCTCAGTTTCCTGAGTTTCTGCCTTGTGATGCTATTTCTGAGGACTCTGAAATCTGTTCAGCTTGCTTAACAAATCAACAGAAGAAAGTTATCTGGGTCATTAATGAGAATATTTCTAAATGAAGGGAAAAATGTGACGATGTTATTTGACTGACACTGTTGGGTTGTTGTGGCCTTACTCATTTGGGGGAGCTCTCACAGGGACTTGACTCCTCTTATTCTAAAAGTTATCTCCAAATCTTTTACCTACATTTATGTGAAGATTCTAAATTTTGAACTCTGACTCACAATGACTAATTAATTGCTTTGATCTGTTCTTTTTCACACTTACAATGATTGACGTTTCGTTATATAAATTAGTCCGTTGCCTGTCATATTCACTTGTTTGGTCATTCTTTGAAGTTGGTCTTTGAAAGCTAAATGCACATTTCACAATCTTTATCTATGTTTCTTATGAAATTATACTGAATTTCAGCATATAGTTTTACAGAATTTATTTCTCTAAGTTGTTTTTGTTGGGTTTTTTTTGCCCTTGAAATTTATCAGAAGGGAAAACTGAGAAAATGTGTTTTAAGTAGAAGGAGTTCCACTCTCAATTAGAAACTTTACTTTAATGGAAATAAAAATATAAAAATCCTAACTTTATATTACTCTGTATACAGTGAATGAGTGCTAATAATAATAAAGAGACTTAATTCAATAACCTAATCAGCATAGGCTCATAATTCTCATTAGCAACTGCTGAGTCAGCATCATTAATGATGAGTCTAGTGTGCAAAGCACATTTGATTATGTCTTATATTTGTTCTTTCAAGTACATAAAAAAGCAGAACAGTGTAGTTTTTAATGTACTAACAAAACATTCATTTTATTTTTCCTGAGTATATTTTATGCTACCCTTTACAATTTAGCATCTTTTCAGCTACTTTTTAATGTGATACAAAGACTATATCTTCTAGACAACATAAATGCTGATGACATATGAACAAATGTTTGACACTTGATAATTTAGAAAAAAATGTACAGTTTTGCAAATTAAATATTTTAAGAAATGCAAGAAGAATTTAAAATATTTTAATACATAGAAACATTCTCATAAATAGTAATCAATTGGAAATTTACGTCAAGAAGTTTTTTATATTGTGAGCATTACGTTATTTCTATCTATTAAAAGTAATCACATTTAACCTATATAAGTTTTAAGTTACATCATCATTGGTGGAAATGTTTTCACTTTGTTTTAATTCTGGCCATGAAAGCCACTGAAAATAACATTTCCCCTTTCTAAGATATGCTATAGCATGATCTTTGTAAGAACACATTTCAAAGCCTCTCTTACATAGAAGAGAATTTTTGTGAGATGGAGGGAAAAGGATTGAAATATGTAGTATATTGCACAGTAAAATAGCTTGAATTTATCACTGACAGTCACACTAACTCTGCACATGTATAAACTGGTCATATGAGTAACCAAGTCCTACAATCTCCATAAAAAATTGAATAATATGAAGTATAAACAGTTTAATTTATGTTATGAAATTATTCTTGCAAGAGTTCCACCTTTAAATATCCTGTATACAATATGAAAGGTATCACTAATGTTAAAATTTTAAAATAAGGTTCATTTATTTCCAAATTTATGAAGAAAAATATATGACCTTTCCAAAGCGTCTTTTGAATAACAATCTGATTTTTATATTGTGTTCTCTACAACCATTTTTTCCCTAGCACTAAATATGTGTAATATAGTGAATATGAGTTTAATATGTATAACACATTACATTATAAAATATATAATACATACTTCTTTATGTAATTGGTTATATTTTTTAGGAGTTACTCCTGCATACTTATCCAATTCTAATGATTTTTAATTCAGACCATATAACAACACTTTCTCTCAGTTTTCTGTGTCTAAAATTGTGTTTTTTTCACTGCTTGTTTTTAATTAGTAAGGTATAATTTATACACAATAATACCTAAACATTTAAAGTGTTCAGTAATTCTTATAAATGTATATGCTCATGCAACTACTAATATAATATACAATTATAGTGGTATGATATACATCCTAAATAATATATATGCCAAATATAACATATTAATGAATATTAATTGTGTATAACTATAATTATGAGAATTTTATTAGTTATAACCTACATAGATATGTCTACTCTTCATCACAATAAAAATACAGGAGAGTTACCAAACTTCCCATATTTCATTATGTTTTCATTTGTAGTAAAATTGTGCACCACTCACTGATGTATCTGTTCTCTGCTGCTATAATTCTGCCTCCTCCAGAGTGCTGTATAAATGGACTTAAAGAGTATTTAATATTTTGGCATTGATTTATTTCATTCAGCATATCTTTGATATTAATCTAGGTTGCTGTGTATATAAGTATCCATTCCTTTATATCACTGAGTAGAGTTCCCTTGTGTGAATGAACTACAATGTGTTTACTCATTCATTCAAGAAACTTTGGCTGTTTACAGTTTGGGGTGAGGATAAATAAAGTTGCTACAAATATTTGCATGTTAGTTTTTGATCTACTCATAACTTTTAACTTCACTGTGGTAAATATCTACAATGCTCACGAACAATGTATTGCTTGTAATTATCACTTGAATTGTTAATTTACTATGAACATAGCATTGTCAGTAGTGTGTAGATACATCCTTTTGTGATTTTTGTGTGTGTGTGTGTGATCCATATGTTTATTCAAGCATACATAGATGAGAAGGTAGGCATAACACTTGCCTTAGCCTTTTCAACATGGTACATTTTTTTTTATTATTTTAATGTTGTGGGATACAATTCAGGATTAGGTATACAAGTGGTCGTCATACAGGCAAAGTTGGAACCTCTCTTTGGTTCTCACTTCTCCTGGTTTGAGATCAGGTACCCTTACGGATGTTCTGCTCCCCCCACACACACACACCCTGGCAGTATCCTGCAACTGCCAATCCCTTTCTTACAGTATCATGGTAAATGTTTAGGGTCCACTTATGAATGAGAATATGTAAGACTCTGTTGTTTGTTTCTGTGATAGATCACTGAGTGTGATAGACTCTAAATCCACTCAAGGTGCTGTGAAGTTCATATGTTCCATTGTGATGTTAGTTTTATTCTCCTGATGGTTAATGCTTTTGATTTTTTTTTTTTTTTGTCATGTTCTTATTTGATGTCTGTATATCTTTTTTGGTAAGTATCTTTTTCAAATTTTTGACTAATTTTATTAGGTTCTTTACCTTTTTGCATTGAGTTTTGATAGTTGTTTATATATTTTGGATCTTTTGTCAAATATGTGATTTGCAAATATCTCCTTCCTGCCTCTAATTTGTATTCTTATTCTATGTTCCCCAATCTCTTTTCTAGGATTCATATTTTCGAGATTTCAGACAGATGCTTCATGCAGATTGTTCAGGATCTTTCATTGCATTCAGTAGCAGAGACAGGGTATGGTATGATTAAACAATCTTACCTGAAATTGGAACACTATCACTTTGGGTTTTGAAGTATGTTCGAGTGACACTTTCTTTCTGTACCACATATTTTAATAGGTTTCTTTTCTTTCAACACTTTAATGGCAACTATTAATTTGTCTTTGCCTTCTTTTATCTGTTAAGAGATAAGATATTGGTTTTATTTTTGCTTCTTTGAAGAAATGTCTTTTGCTTGTGGATACTTTAAAGATTTTCTCTTTGACTTTTAGCTATTTTACTATGATATTTTCAGATAGATTTTTCCATGTTGTCTTAGTCTGTAGGGGTTGCTATAGCAAAATACCATAAACTGTATAGAATCAGCAGAAAAATATTTCTCACAGTTCTGAAGCCTGGGAAGTCCAAGGTCAAGGTGCCATCAGATTCAGTGTCTGATGAAGGGCTGCTTCTTCATATACAGTCGTCTTCTCACTCTAATCTCACATGACAGAAGGGAGACAGGGTCTCTCTTGGGCCTCTTTATAAGGGCAATGATTTCATTCATGGGGGCTCTGTCCCATAACCTAATTACCCCCAAAAAGCCACACCTCCTAAGTTCACGACTTTGGGGGCAAGGCTTTCGACATATGTACTTTGGAGAGATAAACTTTGAGACCATAACATATATATTTATTATAATTTGGGTTCTCTTAGATTGTGAATTTGTTTGCAACTTGAAAAATTCTCAGCATTAACTCTTCAAATATATTCTTGACTGTGTTTTCTGTGCTTTTTAATGCACACATGGTGTTGATGTTATTGTTTTCCTTGTGTACTTTAATTTGGATATTTTCTCTTGCCTTACTTTGTAGTTCTTCAGTATTTTCTTCTGCTGCGTTTATTCTGTAATCAATTCCATCTATTTATTGTGTCTTAATTGCAGATACTGTATTTTGCATTCCAGAGTATTCATTTGATGTTTTTGAAAAATACAAATCTCTGTAAATTGTGTAGCTTTAAATGTGGCCCACCGCATGGGCTAAAATAAGTGTTAAATTCTGACTTAAAACCTGCCACAATTAAAGTACATCAACTAACTTGCCACTCATTGATAGGGTTTTGATATAAGCCTGCAAGCAACTGATTTATTATGATCTCTGTGCAGTCAAAACTCACTGTTAATGTTATCTGTATGTGGAGCACTGCTCCTCGGTGGTAGCATCACCACCTCAGCTCCACCTTGGATCATCAGGCATTAGGCATCATAAGGAGTGAGCAACTTAGATCCCTTGCATACACAGTTCACAAGAGGTTTCGTGCTCCTATGAAAATCTAATGCCCTTGCTTCTCTGATCGTAGGTGGAGTTCAGGTAATGCGAGCAATGAAGAACAACTGTAAATACAGATCGAGCTGTTCTCACTCACCCACCACTCACTTCTTGCTATGTAGCCCAGTTCCTAAAGGCCAAGGACCAGGGGGAAGGGGTTGGTGACCCCTGTTTAAAGCCTTTGGCAATTTCAGTGTAGATTTTTTTTCCCCTTGGTTGTACATTATGTGGTCTTCATGTATCATATGCTGGATTTTAAATAAAATATTGTAAAGATTTTATATAAATTCTAAAAAATGAGGACTTACGCTTTCTTCTACTATACATACTGTTTGCATTGTGGGGCACTGATCACCTCAACCCCTAAAGAGACTGAGCTATCCTGAGGCTGCATTGCAGTTTCTATAAGACTCAGTACGTCTCTGGTTTTCCCTGTGGTTGTGAAGAACATGGCAAATCTTTCTTTCTCTGTACCCCAAAACCATGGACATTCCAGGGTGCCAAATGTGGCTTGGGCTTTCGGTTATGTACTTGTGTATCTTGAAAATGTGAAAATGTATGAAGGAGATAACAACTCATATTTGAAAAGCCTTTAATTTTGTCCCAGAGAGTCACATAACTACTGAAGACTTTTCTAATGTCCCTGATCTTTAGTAGTGGCCCTTTGCATTCTTACGTCAAGCTGTGACCAGATCAGCAATGCCCTCAAGGTAAGAAACATCTGCAGTTGCCATGGTCAGGTGATGATTTCCCCTGGTGATCTTGCTTGGAGCTCTCCTGGGCGCCAGGGTTTCTAGAAATTTGAATTGCATTGTGGTGTTTCAGTTGCCTGTCCCTTTCAGTTCTGAAATACAGAAGAAACCCTGTGTATTTCAGGGTTCCAAAGTCTCAATTGTATTGTTTTTGCCCCATATGATGGATAAAATCTGTGCCGGGTTCTCTATCCTTTTAGCGACACTCTGCCTGGTCTACCTTGGATTCTCACATCCAGCCTTTGTTCAAAATTAACAAAAGCCCTTGTATTTATCTACAGATAAGAAAGGTTTTTACCTCCCATGGAATTTTATTCCCTCTAGCTTTTACGAAAACATTTAAATTTGTGATTTTGAAATCTATTCAGCTTTTGTATCTATTCTCAGAGGAAATATTGCCCAGTTACAACCTGCCAGGAAGTGGAAATACTGACACAAATTGTACTGAACCAAATTTTCATAATCACGGAAACAAACTGAAATACACAAACACTGAGAAATGAATTTAAGGTTACAAGGAAAAATTTAACTAAGCCATAATTCAGACCAAGTCAAGGAGCAATTGAAAGCAAGTCCTTTTGTCCATCAATAGTAAACTCAAGCCTTTCAATATTTAAATTATTATATTAATCTTTTAAAAAATAGTCCTTAAACTAGGAAGGATAGTATGTATTATATATTTATTATTTAAAGAATCTGGTTTAAATCCCTATAATAGCAAATATTTACTTGATCAATTACCAATGTTAAAGTATTTTACCCTAAGTTAAAATATATTCTTAATAAATTTATTTTTCCGACCATTGCTTTGTTAAGCTCTGGTCTGGTCATGGGGCTCTTTGAGTTATAGCTGCCATGTTTCCTAGCTTTGACCCACTCCCCTACCTTGGAGAGAAGAATCTCCTCGCTCTCTCTCTCTCTCTCTAATTTAGTTTTTGAATAAACTATATTTTCCAATCTAAAACAAAAATAAAAATACATAAATTTATTGTTCCACTAAGCATTGATTAATTTTTAAATTTTTTTGCACTTTGTAATTTATACCATTCTTTAATATGTATAAATTCCAAGTACCTCATTATAAAATAACCCCTCAGGAGATTATTGGATTAGAAATATAAAATACATGGGTAATCAACATTAAATCAACTGTAATTGACATTAACCAAATAGAAGAAAGTGGTCACAGAAGCACAATCACATAATTTATAGACTTAATGCTGGAACTATATTTTATGTGCCCATTCAAATTGTACTGTGAGTTAAATTTACTACCCTGCTATACAGAGAAGTCTTGATACTTTAAGTATAAGTGAAAGTTTTTTAATTAGAGAAGTTTTGACAACCAAAGAGACATAAATTCTCACCATTTTTTCATCATTTTATATTAAGAAATAAAAAGAAGATTCTAATGTAAAATGCTGATCCTATCACTAGGTAAGTATAGACTTTTGTTAGTTAAGATCTAATTTTTATTAAAAAAAAAAAAAACTTCTGAGCTGGGCTTGGTGGTTCATGCCTGTACTCCTAGCAACTTGAAAGGCTAAGAAGGAATGCTTGAGGCCAGAAATTGAGACCAGTCTAAGCAACATAGGTATCACTTGTCTCTAAAAAAAAAGAAAAAAAAAAGGAAAAGATAAAAATAAAAAGAACTTCTGGAGCATTGAGCTTCTTTGAGAAGAAATTTAGTTGAAAGGCCTCAGATGTGTAGAAATATTTCCCTATACTAAGTTACTAAAAGTAGTCTACCTCTGGCTAGCTCTTCTTCTTTACAGATTCATACTCCAAGTCACACTGCCATTATTTGGAGAAGCTGTTACCTAATGTAATACCATATGACATAGCTGAATTTCTACCCCAACCCAACCCTGCTTATGTTTAAGAAACAGAAAAGCCGACAGACATTGGTTCCCCTCTCGAATGAACCAGCTAAAACGGTGGAATTCAAGATGGCAGTCCACTCCACCTCTGCAGAACCTCTAACCTCATAATATGCTTTCCATACTAAGTGACACACCCCTCAGCAGCCATGACAGGAAATAGACCAAAAAAGGAGAGGAAAGAGGTGTGATCTGAATTCTAGGAAATCTCTGCCCATTTCCAGAACAAACAATGAATATTTCTTCCTTTACTTATAATATCCAACCCTTTCTTTAAAGAAACTCTGTATCTTAAAGCCCTCACCACCTATTGGGGAGAAGTTAATTCACGAACCATGGTCTCGCCTCTCCATTTTATGACCATAAAAATCAAAGCCTGCCTTGTTTGCACCCTAGTCTCAGTTTTCTTTATTGGCTTTGCTAAACTGGACAGGAAAGAGTTCCATTTTTAAGAAAAGCTGTCTTTGTCTGTAACAAAGTCATCCTATAAATTAGAAACACAAATGAATTGATTTTATTTTGAATGATATTTCTCATGCAATAAAAATAATATATCTTCATCTCAAATTTTTTAAAAAAACATACAATTCATTGAAGAGGATCAAAGTGTACAGTATAACTGCAGAATATTTTCATAGCTGTGATGTAACATATATATTTGGTCTTCAAACCTGTTTCCTGGCATACAACTCCTAGAAGCCTTGGAATCTCTAAAGTGATGTCTTTTTTTAGATATTATTGCATTGACTGATGCTTGGCAGCCCCTAGGCGACTTCAGGAAGCAGACTAGTCACCTACAGGGCCATGGCAGGATTTGAAGGTGGGGATATGCAGGCCAGTCGTATAACCAGGGAGAGGGCTGAAAGTTAAGTTGATCACCTGTGGCCAATTGTTTAATCATCCATGCTTACTTAGTGAAGTCTCCATAAAAATCCCAAAAAGACAGGGTTTGAAGAACTTCAGGATACCTGAATACCTGGAGGTTTCTGGGAGGCGGTACCCTGGGGAGAGCATGAAGACAAAAATAACCTGGGGGTTGTGATTGGCATTGGTGATAGTGAAGGAGGGGACAGTCATGGGTACTGAGCCTTCATCCTGTGGTATCTGATTCTGTCTCATGCATAGTGAGATGGTGAGATAGTGTCAGAATTGAATTGAATAGAGTTGGAGAACACCCAACTGATGTACACTGGAGAATTGATTGCTTTCTTGGTATATGGGAGAAAACCCACACAATTGGTCAGAAAAGTTTTCTGTGTTGATTGTTGTGGTGTGAGAGCAGAGGAAAAGCGTTTAGAATAGCCATCTCTACTAAATACTTTAAATGTAGCTGGAAGATTGTCATAAAAAATGAAAAGCAATTAGATTCTTATTTTTCATTTTTAGTTCCTTCTTAAGGACATACAGTCATGAAAAAACAATGACATGTAGCTGAATCTGAGTCGTATCTATCAGCTGATTTCTTGTATATGTTTAAAATACTGACTTGGTGATGGTATCAAAATGTTGAACTTTAATTCTTTCAGAGTTGGATGTTACCTCTAAAAATGCATGTGTAATTAATAGCAGGTGGTCAATTATGTAAATTCATATAAAAATTAATTAAGCTCTTAATAAAGAGGTGTTGATGGCTTATAATTAGCTAATATTTTACTTAAAAAATAGAAAAAAACAATAGCCCCTACTAGGTATAATGGTTAATTTTTTCTGCTGCTTCATATATCAACAAGGACAAGCAAGACAGACTTTGATTTAAAATACAACTTAATTTTGAACTAAAACATTCTTCAATTTGAGATTTCCATTTATTTTTGGAAAAGGCTTGCAAATATCTTACAAATTTTGCTCCAAGAATCAGAGATTACCATTTCATTGAATCACAGATTACAAACCCCAGGAATCTCACACACACACACACACACCCACCACACACACACAATATTCTTCTCCTTTTACAGATGAGCAAATTAATGACCAAAGCAGTTATGAAGCACATTACTGCACATCTTTTTTGCTTTGCAGCTAGAGAACAAAAAGTGTAATTCAGATTTCCAGATTTTACATTTTATTATATTTTTACTGTATCAGAGTTTTAAATTATTTCTAAGTTCAAGTAATCTTTATATTACACCTATGTTAGTATTTCTTATGACAGAGGAACAGTGAATAGTTTTTTTTTCCCCACCCCAGAACTATAAGCTGTCGTGCTACTAGACGCAGTGAGGCCATCTTGGACAGATCTGTCATGTACTAGAAGAGCCTTTCTCTCTCTCTGAAAATAGCCAAGTGCACAATCAGCCTGCATGATCAAGTGGAGCTGAGAGTAGCAATAGGGATTTTTTTTCCTTCTTCTTCTTCTTTTTTTTTACTATCTTAGGTTGGCTAGTTTATTTCAAACTTACTCCATTATAGGTGCCACAGACCATTCTATCTGCAGCAGCAGTTCAGAACATAATAGAAAGTTGGACAGGGCCCCATGGAGTCTCTGGGCAGAAACCGAACATCAATCCTGACTTATAGTCGACAGTTGACCTGCTGACTCTTCTGAATCAAGTTACTCACCGGGGGACCAAAGAGAAGTGCAGAACACTGTTAATATGTGTGGAACTTTCGTGCAGATTAAAACAACAACAACAACAGAATGTCTTCTGGAGGAGGCAGTCCCACAACTCACCACTTCACAAACTACAGGCGCCTTGGTGTGAAGATAAAGCCCCGCCTTACCTCCCGATGCTACTATACACCGAATTCCATCATTTGGTAAAACATGGTACCAGTCAGTTGTAGGCCACCTGCACCCCTTTTCCTCGGAACCACGGCCCTTATCTAGGGTGCAGCAAAAATGACAAAGGTCGTGACTTTGAAGCAGGAATTGGTGCAGGTGATGGAAACTGCCTGAGTGATGTGGCGTAGACATCCGTGGGTGGCCTTGGCTCCGTCCAGCTCTGTCTTCCATGGACATGTCATGTGTCTGACTGTGGAGGCCACACTGTCTTCAGATACTGACCTTGCTCTCATCCACAGGTGTCTCCAGGCCCCTCTTCACCCATCTTATTTTCTCCTGTCTCCTCTCCGTCCCCTTTATGACCTCAACCCGGGAAGTTGTTTCTGAATGTAATGACAGGATGTTCTCCTCTTAGATGTAGCAAAACTTTCACCTATCTAGGATCTAGACCTGTAAGTTTTTTTTCCTGATAACTGAGTTCAAGATCAGCCTGGGCAACCATATGAGATCCTGTCTCTAAAACAAAACAAAACAAAAAACACACAGCAACAAAAAATCAGCCAGGCAGAGTGGCACATGCTTGTAGGAATGGATACTTAGGAGACTGAGCAAGGAGTCTCCCTTGAACCTGGGAGTTAGAGGCCACACTAACTGGGAGTTAGAGACCAGGGCACTGCACTTTAGCCTGGGCAAAGGAATGAAACTCTATCTCAAAAACAAACAAAAAATTGTGTGTTTATCCATCATAGCGTAACCTAACTGCACTGGTGCAATGCAATATCCAGATCTTTGTATATAAAGCTTTTCTCTTAGCGTGATTTTTTTTCTTGAGAGCAGAATTACGTTCCCTATACCTCTAGCTTATTCCTTGTACTTTTTAAAATTTATATAATGTATGGAACCATGTGCCCCGATAACTCAAACAAGATGCTTTGTTTTTGTTTTGTTCATTTTTTTTTTTTTTTTTGAGTTGGTATCTCACTCTGTCACCCAGACTGGAGTGCAGTGGCCGCTCCCGGCCACCGCAGCCTCGACCTACTGTGCTCCAGCGATCCTTCCGCCTCAGCCTTCCAAGTAGCCGGAATTACAGGCATGCACTACCACACCTGGCTGATTTTTTGATTTATTGTAGAGATGAGGTCTCACTGCCCAGGTGGGTCTCAAACCCGCGGCCTCAGGCAATCCACTCCTCAGCCTCCCAAAGGCGCAGGATTACAGGCTGAGCCACCGAGCTCTGCTTGTTTTGTTCATTTAAAACCCAGTGTTAAAAATTAAGGTTTCATACATATGGCTGAAGTTTAGATCCTAGTTATTTTAAATATATGATTATGTAAGTTTACAAACTGTAATGCGAATGTTGGAGAATGACTCATTTAAAAAACAAAAATGGTTTAACTAATACATATATACATTTTTTTTAAATGTTGAGAATGACAGTAGAGATACTTAAATTGCTGAGGACAAATAATGTATGCTATAAGTTGTTATCTTAGGAATAATCTGTCTTTATAGTATCTCCAGGATTCCAGTAGTCTTATTATTATTTTATATATCAAAAGACAGAGCCAAAGGAATACAAACCTATATAGTTTGTGAGCAACCAATTTGCTGCAAGCTCCATGATTTTGTCCTTCATTGTGGCTGCCTAATATTCCATCATGTATATGTACCACATTTTCTTTATCTGGTTTACTTTCAATAGACAGTAGGGCTAGTTCCATGTTTTTGCTCTTGAAAGTAGTGTGGCAATAAACATGTGTATGCAGGTGCCTTTTCTGTAGGTATACTCCCTAAAGGAGAAATTGCTGGATTATCTAGGTCAGTTTCTAGTTCCTTTAGAAATCACCACACTGTTTTCTGTAGAAGTTGAACTAGTTTGCACTCCCCCCCACCAACTTTAGTTACACACACAGACGGGCACGCGCGTGTGCATGCACACACAAACACACACAGCTATTATTGAAACTGTCTGTGATTTCCTTGTAATCCATTCATACTATGTGTGCATTAATTAAACAATTGCTAGGAATTATATAGACTTTGTACCCAGAAAACTGGGTAATTTTTTAGATTATGTTATTTTTGCCACATGCCAACGTAAATGAGAACTGAGTAAGTTGTTTATGTATCGTGGAAGAAAGAACACCGTTGTTGGAATCCCATAAACTTGCGTTCATTTCTTGATTGTTTGCCCCTTGTAATAGTCCTGTGGCCTCAGAAAACTCACTTGATATTTATAGCTTAGAGCCTATGACAATAGTTCTAATCATTCTGGGTTTTGAAAGTCTAGTGGTAACACAAGTGAAGTGCTTACTTATAATAAGTAGACGAAACCCTAAAAAATTGCTGTTCAATCTGGCATGCAACATTAATGAATCCTTACTTATTCCAACACTGCTTTTTTTCATTTTTTGTTTTGATAATCTTGCTTTGGTTCAAACATTTGATTCATAGCTTTTATATTTGCTTAACAAATAGTAGCTATTTACCAAGCTGGTGTAGTAGTTTGGTAAGCCATATGTTCTAGTTTACTCAGGTTTGAAAGTCAGCTTTCGTATGGGGATTTTAGGTAATCTAGAAATGTTGGCTTATGTCAGCATGGGTCTGTTATACTACTTGTTAGATACTATGATGACATTTCTTGGTAGGAGTTCTTTACAGAGCCACCATTATAGGCCAACCAAACATCTGAAACCTCATTTATTTAAATGGTAATTGAACATGGAGTCAGAAAAAAATATTTTAGACGAGCTATTTTTCTCTTTGAGTCTTAGCATGTTTAAGTGTGAAATGGGACAACATAATTAACATTTTTCTTCACATGGTTGGTGCATAGGTCAAATAATTGTATGGGCATACTCGCAAAAATCCTCTATAAATTGTATGATAACCTACAGACAAAAACTAGTGTTAGACTTTCCACAGTCATTTTTAATGAAACCCGAAGTTATAATAGCCTAAAAAGAAAGCATATACTGGCAAAAGAAGATCAGAGTATTATCAGGCTTTTATAAACAAGGAGCTTTAGTGCTCTAGACCTATGGTCGTTCTGAATTAAATAAAAGCTACAGGGCCAATTTCCTTCGGATGCCTGGCCTCTTTATCTTCCTTAAGAAGTGGATCCCCATTTTTAATCCACTTTCAAAATACTCTATTTTCCCTAATCTAAAAAAAAAATGCTCCTGAAACCATCACTTATTGCATAGTTCGAGTTTAAATATATTTTTACATATTTTAAGAGTTTACATTAAATTGGAAGAATCAGTTATGCATCATAAATATTTTAAGTGAAAGTTCAAGTTTTTAAATGTAGCAGACACAAGACTATTTGAAGAAATATTTATATAAATGTAGCCTTCTGTTGACCAAACATGGCAGATACAATAGAAAAGTATGAAACCAAATCGTGTGTGTGTGTGTGTGTGTGTGTGTGTGTGTGTGTACACGTGTGTATGTGATCTTTTTAGAAAGTATCTCCTCTTATGGAAATCAGACATGAAATATGTTTTCCAATATAAAAACCCTAGATAAAGAGGCATGCTCAGTAATATAGATATTAATTGACATTTGGTTACATGGACCCAGATTTAAAATGTAAATAAAATGCTTCAGGATCTCAGCTGCTACTACTTTCTCATTTCCATAAGGATTTTTATTTGTCATCTATGCCATATTGAAAGTAAAACCTGTATTATTTGATTACAGTTGACTACATAGATGATAAAAAGAGCAAATACAATAATTTTAGAAACAACTACATCTTAAAGTTTTATATATTTAACAGTCTGTTCAGGTTAATAATAGTGACTAATTTGTCCTCAAAATTCTTCAGAATATTTTGTCTGTAGACTTTATTTTCAAAATAACCTTACAAAAATAAGTAGAAATATACATAAACTTTGTAATACTGAAGTCTTTTAGTCTCACATGAGTGGAATTTAATTTTTATTATATAATTTTACTTTGTACAAACATTTTTTGGTAATTAATTGCAGTTGCAAGTTGTATAGTTTTTTTTATGTTGATATATTATTTCTTTTTTTTTTTCTTTGAGTTGGAGTCTCACTCCATCGCACAGGCTGGAGTGCAGTGGCATGCTCACGGCCATCCTAGAATCGACCTGCTGGGCTCCGGCGGTCCTTCTGCCTCAGCCTTCCAAGTAGCTAGAACTATAGGTATGCATCACCATGCCCAGCTAATTTTTTGATTTACTGTAGAGACGAGCTCTCACCATGTTGCTCAGGCTGGTCTCGAACCTGCAGGTTCAGGCAATCCACTCGCCTCGGCCTCCCAAAGTGCTGGATTACAGGATGAGCTACCGAGCCTGGCTGTAATTTATTATTTATTGTAGAGACGAGGTCTCGCCAAGTTGCCTTGGCTGGTCTTGAACCCACGGGCTCAGTCAATCTAGTCACCTCAGCCTCCCAAACTGTTTGGATAACAGGCTGAGCCACCAAGCATGGCCATACTATTTCTTTTAAAGAAATTACTTTTGAGTGAGGAAAAATATATTATATTCATCAAATATAATAATGAATCTGCCCAACATGGCTTTAATGGGATAGGTAACATTTCACTTATGATTATATTTGAAAATTATAAACTCATCAATGAAACTTTTTAAAAAATACAAAAGTAAAGACCAGGTTTACAAAATCAGGCTAAGTCGACTAATTTTCATAAGTGTACTTTATCCAATGGTCTCAAACTCTTTAAAATGCATACATTAGGCTGGGATCAGTGGCTCAGCCTGTAATCCCAGCACTTTGGGAGGCCAAGTCGAGTGAATTGCCTGAACCCGTGGGTTCGAGACCCGCCTGGGCAACTTGGTGAGACCTCATCTCTATAATACATAAAAAACTAGCCAGGTGTGGTAGCTCACGCCTGTAATTCCAGCTGCTAGGAAGACTGAGGTGGAAGGATCACTGAAGCCCAGCAGATCGAGGCTGTGGTGGCTGGGAGCGGCCACTGCGTTCCAGTCTGGGTGACAAAGTGAGACTCCTACTCAAAAAAAAAAAAAAAAAAATTGCATACATTATATATAAAGTATTTTATAATGAAGGTTTAGTTCATCCCATGTTTACAAAAATCTTAAGTTTTTAATATGAATTTTTTCCAGTTTAACACCTAAGTTGTGGATTTGAAGACGTTGAGAAATTTAGTAGTATTTATGTGAAGTGTAATGGTGTAGTTATTTGATATCTAAATTTGCTTGTGGAGTTGTATATATTTGAGAGCCTACTCTCTTCCATTTACATATGGAAATCTATTTGAAATATAGAAATTCAGAAATATTTAGAATCAACTAGAATAAGTGAAGAGATATTTCTTGATATTTGACTTGTCTTACCATAGTTAGTAACAATGTGAAAGCCAAAAAGTTATTGTGGACCAAATGTGTAGTTATGCACTAAATCAGGTATTAAAATTAAGAACCTTTTCCCCCTCAAGATTTGAGAATTCATGAATTCTGGTTTGATTGTACATAAAGTTGATCATTTAACCTCTGGTCAATGGAAGCACTCCACTAGGGGTCCATTGGTCAGAACTTTGGTGAAGCAGACTAGTAAAGCATCTTGTTTAAAAGCACTAGGTAATACTCTGATCTTTGTATAACCTACATTGCCTATTTCTTCTTAAGAAATACTAAAATATAGTTACTTCTGAATTTTTATTAGCAGATCATTTTACATTTGTGAGGAAAACATAATTGTTATTTGGTTAGTGATGATTACTAGGTCCTAGAAAAAAAGAGTGCTTGGAAAATAATTACTTATTTAGAAACAATACTCAACAGAGTTAAAGTCCATAAAAAAATATTTTGTAAAACAATATAATTGCACTTTCATATGGGATATAAGCTATTCTGACTTTAATGTGATATTAAAAAGAAGGCCATACTTTCAGAACAATATACATCCTTGTTCAGCAAATTTTGATAAAATAATGAATTTTAGCTAAACTCTTTAAAACCTCTGTCATATGATAATAACTAAATTATTTGAAGTGTAAATGCAGTTAAGAAATAGAATACTATAACAGCACAAATAAGGATTTTTCTCTTTAACAGAAACAATTGAGCTCTCAAAACAAACAAAAAAGTAGAAACAAAAAACAGTATCTTAGCATAAGTATGTTTTAAACTTCGTTTTTACTTGTTTTCAGGGAAAAGTCAGAAGAAGTTTATGTTTTGTTGTTTTTATTTTACTGTCAAGATATGGAGTACAATTCAGAGTTAGGTATCTAAATGGTCATCACAGAGGTGAGCTTTGGGCCTTCTAATGGTTCTCACTTCATTTGTTTTGGGATCAGACTCCCTTATTAATGTTATGTGTCCCCCGCCTCCTTCCCCTGGCAGTGATCTGCTACTGTCAATATCTTTCACGTAGTATGATGATAAACTTCCAGGGTCCACTTATGAGTGAGAACATGTGATACTCAATTTTTGTTTCTATGTTAAAGCACTGAGTATGATAGATTCTAAATTCCTCCAAGTTGCTGCAAGGTCCATAATTTTGTCCTTTATGGCTGCATAATATTCCATCATGTTTATGTGCCACATTTTTTTAATCCATTCCATTTTCGATGGGCAGCATGGTGATTCCATGTTTTTGCTATTGTGAATAGAACTTCAATAAACATGCACATGCAGGTATCTCTTTTGTAGAAATAGTTGAGTTCCTCTGGGTGTATTTCCAGAAGGGGGATTGCTGGGTTGTATGGAAGGCCAATTTTTAGGTCATTTAGAAATCACCACACTCTTTTCCACAGAGGTTGTTCTAGTTTTCACTCCCACCGACAGTGTAGAAGTATTCCCTTTCCCCCACATCCTCTCCAGCATCTGTTGCTTTTGGGGTTATTGATGATGAACATCTTGATTGGATTTAGGTGGTATCTCAGTGTGGTTTTGATTGCATTTCTTTGAGGATTAGTGAGGCTTTACATTTTTTCATGTATCTATTGGCTTCTCACATATCTTCTTTTGAGAAGTGTCTATTCATGTCTTGCACCCATTTTTTAACAAGATTGCTTTCATTTGTTTTTTTTTTTTCCATTCAGTACTTTTAAGTTTCTTGTAGATCTGGATGTTAGGCCTTTGTCATATATACAGCTGGCAAATATTTTCTCCCATTTCGTGGGCTGTCTCCCTGCTCTCTTCTTAATGGTTTATTTCACTTTGCAGAAACTTTTCAGTTTTAAGAAATCTCACTTGTCAATCTTATCTCTTATGGCATGGGTTATTGGGGTTTTGATCAGGAATTGGCTGCCTATTCCAAATTACATAAAGGCGTTTCCTGTGTTTTCTAAGATTCTTATAGTTTGAGGTTTTACATTTAAGCCTTTGGTCCATTCAGAGTTAATTTTTGTATATGTTGATAGGTAGGGGGTCCTGTTTCATTCTTCCGCATGTGGTCAGCCAGTTTTCCCAGCACCATTTACTGAATAGGTTCTCCTTTCCCCAGTGGTTGTTGTTGGAGGCTTTGCTGAAGATGGGTTGGTTGAGAAATTGAAGTTTTGCTTCCAGAATCTCGCCTGTTCCATTGGTTTATACGACTTTTCTTGTACCAGTACCAGACAGTTTTGATTATTGTAGCCTTATAATAAATTTTAAAATCTGGTAGTGTGATACTTCCCACTTTATTTCTTTTGCTGAGGATCGTTTTGGCTATTAAACTGGGTAAAGATCCAACAAATGAAAAGAACTGCAGGCCAATATCCCCAATGAACACAGGTGCAAAAATTATCAACAAGATTCTAGCAAATTGGTCCAGTAGCACATCTCAAAAATCATACACCATGACCAAGTAAGCTTCATCCCCAGCATGTCAGGCTGTTCAATATACTCAAGACCATACATGTAATTAATACATCAACAGATGTAAAAAAAAGAACCACATGATTACCTCATTAGATACAGAAAGAGCTTTCAATAAAATCCAGCATCCCTTCTTATAAAAAAAACCCTCTGAACACTTAGGCATAGAGGGAACATACCTCAAAAGAGTAGGAGCCATCTACTATAAACTCACAGCCAACATATTGCTAAATTCACAGAAATAGAAGCATTTCCCCTGAAAGCTGGAGCAACACAGGGCTGCCCATTCTTGCCCTTCCTGTTCAACATAGTGTTGGAAGTCCTAGCCAGAGCAATCAGACATGAGAAGGAAATTAAATGTAAATAGGAAAAGAGGAAGTTAAGTTACCCCTCTTTGCTAACTATATGATCCTATACCCTGAAAACCCAGGAAAATCTGTCAGAAACCTCCTTGCACTGATAAAGGAATTTGTCAAAGTCTCTGGGTACAAAATCAATGTGCAAAAGACAGTCACATCCTTATGCACCAACAACAAACAGGCAGAGTATCAAATAAAAAGCACAATCCCAGTCACAATAACCACAAAAAAATGGAATACTTTGGCATATTCCTAACCAGAAAATGAAAGACCTTTACAATGAAAACTACAAAACACTGTTCAAAGAAATTAAAGAAGACACAAGCAAATGGAAAAATTTTCTGTGTTCATGGATTGCAAGAATCAACATTATTAAGATGTCCATCCTACCCAAGGCAACTTATAGATTCAAAGCAATACCCATTAAATTATTTACTAAGGTACCCCTTCAGGACTGCCTAGCAGAATTATTAAGTTAAAAAAGTCTCTGCTAATAATCACCTTTTGATGTCTCACAATGAGGTACACTTTTCTGCCAGAAGTATAGAATGTTAAGTCTTTGAGTCATTTTGTCTGGGATTCATGTTAGTAGCCACTATATGGTTTCTCGGTCTATGAGTGTATTAGCATGCAGGCATGTCTTACTCAAAGAAGGGTCACAAAAGTTCTCATAAATCTTTTTTAACAACCTAGAAGGCTAATGCTTCATTCCTTAATGTATTTTACCAATGCACACAAATTAAATTTAGCACATATTATAAAATCTATGTTTAAAATTACATCATTACACATATACTTGCTCCAATTTTGAAATTTTAAAATGTGTTTGTGCATTGCTTAACAACAAGAATATTTTCTGAGAAATGTGTCATTAGATGATTTTGTTGTTGTGTGAGCATCAAGAGTGTACTTACACAAACCTAGATGGTATAGCCTACTACACACCTAGGCTATAGGGTATAGCATATTCTTCTATAACCGATAGACTCCTAGGATACAGCATATTACTGTACTGAATATTGTAGGTAATTGTCACACGATAGTATTTGGGTATCTAAATATATCTAGACATAAAAAAGGTCTAGTGACAGTGTTTGTTTACACTTTCATCATCACAAATATATGAGTGATGTGTTTCATGATGATGTTAAATCATAAGAAATATTTCAGCTCCACTACAGCTTTGGAGGCCATCATCACATATGCGGTCTACTGTTGACCAAAACATTGTTATGTTGCACATGGCATTATAGCAGTAACAAATAAACACAAACAAAAATTGTGTTTATATACATCTAGTAGAACGTATTTTGGAGTCTTTCAAGTTACCATAGTAAAATGTGGGGTGCGCATTATTATGGAAGCTTCATCAATAATCTGGGGAGGGGTTTCTTTCTCTCTAATTCCCAACACACAAATCTGTGACTCATTGCAGTAAACCAGCATTTGTCTATTCACAGACAAAATTATTGCAGGTGGTAGCATAAGAAAGGAGAAAAAAATCTACTTGGTGTGTATTAGTCTTAGGTAAAAGCAAAGAAAAGACTAAATAGCAAGACTAATGGCTTTAATTTACCTAAAAAGCTAAGTAATTCACATTATCACAGGCTTTAGTTAACATTTGTATGATTCATAGTTTAGGAGAACTACAATATATTATGTAGATGCATGTATTGGTGTTTCATTGGTATGTTTGCGACAGAGACTTAAAATAGCACTCACTTAAGTGAGGTAAAATTTATTTTTCTCTCTTACAAAAATACACACGTGCAAGGCTGTTCTATTTTACAATGTATCAGAGGTCCAATTTTCTCCTGTTTTACCTCCATTTCCACATTCCTGAGATATTTCCCTTTTTCTGCAAGATTTAGAATCACTAATTTCCTGTTCACGTTCTAGTTAAAATAAGAAGGAAAGTGGGAAAAGATGATCTCCCTTCTCTTTTTATGGACATTATATCACTTGTACCCAACACCAAGTGACTAGAATTTTATCCTATAATTAAACACAGCTTTAAGGGCGCTGGGATTTGGGAAGTTTATTTTGGGTAAGAATACCCACCACTAAAAACTAGTCTTTATTACCATGGAAGTTGAGGTTGGTACAGTTTTGTTTTCTGTCAAAAAATAAAACAGAACTAGTATAGTCATAAGTGCTTCACGGTAGCACAATTTAATAAAATAGATGGGTAAGTGCCCGAGGTCTGAAAGGGCAAAAATGAATGGGAGAGGTGCTTACATGTTAGAGATTTCAAAAAGCAGCTACCATCCCTAGGACTGTGGGGAGAAACAGAGGAGGTGAAGATTCTAGAATCTAGGAGCAAGGATGAAGGGCTTCCTCCTCAGGAGATGTGTGTCCACTTAAAGAATCAATGCTTTGGAGAACAGTGACTAATGAAGAAAGAGCTATTTTGAGCAGAGCTGAAAGCTTGAAGGGCCAACAGTTTAGAGAAATGGACAGAAGTAGGAAGACAGCTGAAATGCCACAGGTGGAAAAACAAAACTACAATACCTCCTGTCCTTATAAGAAGGCAATTGCAAAGGGACTTTGGAATGTTGACTCCTAGAGTTTGTTTTAGAAAGTGAACTGATTCTGACAGCAGAACATCGCTGAAGGCAAAATTACTTTATTCTATTTTCAAAAACAGGAGAAACAATAGCTAACATATCCATGCGTAGCTTGTATGACTTCTTCCAGTTTAATCACAATTGTTCCATGAATTGAAAACTAAAATTTGAAATGCATCACTACTGGCCTGAAATCATACAGTAATAGAAAGGCAAAAATGTAGTAGATGAATAGATGATAGCTAGATCAAGAAATAAAGAAAATACATATATGGACTTTGTGTCTGTGGTAACGAGGCTAGAATTTGTTACCTTAACTTCCTTCTTCTCCCAGTTATTCCATATTTTCTTGGTTCTCATTTTATTTGACCTCAAGTGGTCAAAGTTCTATATCTGATAAGGCAACCAAAACCTTATTCCGGGTACTCAAGCAGTTCTGTCTTGTAGGGTCTCACTATGTTTTCATCAACTTATATTGTTGGTCATCAAAGAATTAAGAAAAACTCTAGAAAATCCTCTAAGATACAGGCATAGCTGTTTCTGCTCTCACTGTGTCAGCAACTCAAAACGCTCTCCCTAGTCATTGGAATCAGTCATCCCAGCCAGCGCTGACATCTGTTTGTTTGCCTATAGGTTCAGTGGCTTGTGGAGACTCAAATTGTAAGGTTCTAGTCCTTTGTTCCAATTCATTGGAACCAGTAAGTTTCCTTGCAAAAACATTCCTTTCTCAGTATCCTAGACTGTTGCACCAATCATTAGTAAACACAGATGTCATGTTACTGGACAGACACTAGTTTCCTAGTAACCCGGAAAAATACAGGGGGACAAGAAAACTGTTCTCAGAGGAGAGTAATTACTCACAAAAGAAACCATGTATGGCTTTACCTCAAAACCCTAAGCACTTGCACTCTATTTTTCTGAATAGGTCTTGGTCGCCACTACATACAGTATTCTGTTTTACAATGAACTCTTCAAGTACGATGGATTCTTCTAAGTTCTAAAAGCTAAATGGAGGAAAAGTTTGAATGCTCTTCTGGGCATTGTTTTGCATTAGGCCTTGCTGAGGATTTTTGATCTTTTCAATAACCAGGACAGAGAAACACACACTAATGTGTCAAATGGTGTCTCAGTACGCAACATGTTCAACACATTTTGCCCATTTCTTGGTGGTGAGGAGTTTAAGATACAGAAACGTGTATTTTTACTTTACATATGTTGACATGCCACAGAACACCAATCGTCTAGAAACTGAATCCCAAAAAACAATTGTCATAGGAGTCTTTGGCAATTTCATTGGTTCATCTCTCAGCTTACTGTGTGTACATCTTGACACAACTTTGAACTTGTTGCTTCTCTATTGTCTGATCCAGCCAATATTTTGACCCCGGTAAAGTAAACCAGAATAATAGTCTATGGGTTATCAAGATGACTATATTACTTCCGGAAAGGAGCAAGACATTGACATAGAGTCTCAGACAAGAGCATGAAGCTATTTTTTGTCTCTGCTAGTAAAAGCAACACGCTTCCAGTGATCTTTACAAATAGTTGTAAAGAAATATTATTAGGTGCCTGGTGCTATAATAAATTTTACCTGTAGCAGGAGTCACCCCTTGATTAAATGTATTACAATCCATAGTCCTTATCTGTAATTCAGCAACATTTTCAGCTAAAGAGGCAAAAATGGGGAGATGTTTCATTCTTACATTTTAAGTCATTGATAGTGGTGCTAATGCCTGAATTTTATAAAGATAATCTATTTTGTTTACTAATCTGGTAGGGAAAGGTTGCTGGAATTTCCATTGGCCCTTCTTCAAATAACAATTTCATTCCATGAGTTAAGTGGATGATGGAGAAATTTCACCAGTTACAGAGGAGGGGTCAGTAGTGGTTATAAACTTAGGAACTTAGAAATAACCCATAGATATGTTTGCTAGTTGTTACAAACATAAGCTACAGTGTGTTTATACATTAAGTTGGGTTACAGTTCATTTCACTATGTATGGAGGAAATTTTAAACCAAACTTAAGTAAGGAGGCAGCTATAGGCAAAACTTCATTTTTACAGTTATAGTGTTTAATTCTGATTCAATTTAATTCTGGATATTTTAGGACATTAGTAACAAATATGAGTACACATTTGTAGCTCATGTACAAATTTGTAACTCATTAAAGTCTTAAGGTACAGCTGCTGAATTAACTGTCTTGGTTTTGTTTTTGTTGCAGACACCAGGATAAAGTTTCTTCTGCTCCATTTCTGTTTAAGAAAATTGTAT
This sequence comes from Carlito syrichta, assembly GCF_000164805.1. Taxonomy (NCBI): domain Eukaryota; kingdom Metazoa; phylum Chordata; class Mammalia; order Primates; family Tarsiidae; genus Carlito; species Carlito syrichta. The sequence continues at coordinate 215,709 of NW_007246346.1, read as the reverse complement.
CTTTATAGTACAAAGAATGAAGTTAGAGAAAAATTTTCATTTTGAACTGTTATCTGAACAAATCAAAATTATCTCATACACCATGGATTTAAAAAGTGAAAAAAGAGAGAGGAACACAATTCATTGACTACATTAAAATAAACGCCGTGAGACAATAAAGCATTTATTGTAGTCCGAGTTTTTTGAAACAAAAGCAAAATCAACCAACTGAAACAGACTTAAATACTAGCAGGACAGTTTTAAGCAATTAAATCAAGGTCAGAATTCAGTTCCAAAGCAGGAGTCTGGATGTTTTACTGCTTCTCTGTAAAAGAAGGACATTTTGATTTTCCTCTTCATAGTCATTTCAGAAATGGGAACAAAAAATCTTATTTAAAAAAAAGAAAAAAACCTAAAACCAAGACAGTTCATCATATTTCCTCCCCAAGGAAGTTATGAGTTATGGACGGCAAATTAAGAGCAAGTGTAGGGTCCTTGTGGTTATTTCTTTCAACAAGCAAAACAATCTTCCTTTATAAATGAGTTTAATGATTCATAGTTCACTGATAGCTGTTTACCTTCAAGCCCACCGCAGATAATTTACCCTTTTCTCTGGTTGCATTTGAATTCTGCAGAAATATTCTCAGTAAATTCTCCTGCTAACCAGTGAAAGGTTAGATTGTCTTTTGGCAATGAATTTCCAACCAAGTGGAAAACAGAGAAAGGAGATTCTTGCAAAAGCAAAATTAAAGACAAGACATTATAATTGGCCTCCAGGTGTGACTAGTATTATTGGCTAAATTCTAATTAAGTGGCGTACATTATGTGTTATTCGTCTGTATCTAAAATTATGCAGGTTTACTTTTCTTTTTATTCATGTCTGTGTAATTTTCAAGATCATTAATTTATTAAAATATGCAATGTAACATAAAAAACGAATTACTGATGAAATCCATATATTTAATAATTTTGATGTGAGTACTAGTAAAAAAAAACATTTTGAGAATTTTTTTTTAAGCTCAGAAATATTGTCCACTCTTTAAGTTGGACAAGTTCCAATAATTAGGTTCACGACCTATCCTAGAAAAAGTGCCCCATATCTCATTGCTGAATATCACTACGGTCACCCAAGTACTGACCTTGGGAAGCTATGCACTGACGCCAGCACCTAGTCCACCTGTCAAAGCCATTTTGGAAATTTTTCTGAAATGGCCATCAGAGCTGTTGTCAATTGCAGGCAGCACTGTACAATTAACTGTAATGGAGCACCCTCCCTACTCAACTGATCTGGCCCCCAGTGACGTTTTTCTTTCCTCAAAGATAAAGTAAATGTTGAAAGGAAGACATTTGATGACATTCAGGACATCAAAGTTAATACGATGATGGCTCTGATGGTCATCCCAGAAACAGAGTTCCAAAATTGCTTTGACAGGTAGATGAGTCTTTGGCAACAGTGCATAGCTTCCCAAAGGGAGTACTTTGAAGGTGACCATAGTGATATTCAGCAAAGAGGTATGTTGCACTTTTTCTAGGATTAGTTTGTGAACATAATTGTCAGATTTTGTATTAGAAAACTAATATAGAACATATGATGACATATAGTCACTCTTTTTCTTATTGTGGTGAATTAAATATACAGGTCCCATTTACGGTTTTGAAATATTTGAGTATAATAAATGATTCTATTCTCCAAATACTGTAAGATAGACTGCACAAGTTTTAGTATTCACATTTTAAAATAAAATACCTTATAATGCTAAAAGGTTCAGTGACTTTACTATTTTTACACTTTTTTTCCCACCATCACACCAAACACCCATTTAACCAATCTGCACATGTATCTCTTGAATATAAATGTAAAAGTAAAAAAAGAAAGAACCAGAAACTGTACGTATGTGCTTCAAGATTTTAAACCATACTGCTTTCAGAATATATTTTATTTTATTGCAGATGTCCAAACTAAAGCACATATTTTTTGTCTTATTTCTCCCAGGTCCAAAATAGTGTATGTTTGATTATTTTTAGTTTCCATCCAAGACATACACTGGTAAAGATATGTTTCCCAAAGGATCTTTTTAGACTCAGTTTGCCAGATTACTATTGTTCAGATAGCTTAATATTAACCTGACTTAAAAAAAAAAAAAGTTTTGATGAGGTTGATTGTTAGGTTGAGTTATAGACGAGCAATGGGCTAGTCATCGAGAAAATTTAAAATGATTCATATTTTCATTGAACTCTTTAGACATTTTGCTGCAAGATTAAGTTGACACAGTTCTGAGGCAGGTTTCGTTTATGTTGTAGAATTGAGGTTCATAAATGAACCTTGGTTTTCTCTGGGTGCTAGGAAAAGTATGATTCTCACAGAAAAGGTAGGTATCTGAAGAAAGCTATATTATGTTTAGAAAAATATTAATTTGACTTTAGTTGACAGAGATTACCTCAATGTCAAACACAGCTTTTTAGCAGCATGCTCTAAAGATTCTTAACCCTGACATCACCTCCAGAGATTTTGCCTCAGTTGCTTGGTGAAGACCCAGACAGTGCTATTTGTGGAAGCTTCCCAAGGTAGTATCAGATGCTGGCATGTTGGAATCCGGTGGTAGAACTGATGTTAGTTTTGTAGGCTGAAAAATCTGGGCTTTCTCTCATTAAACACAGGTGTGAGGCATACTGATATTTAACTTTTTAAACAAACCACATTATTTGTCTGTGAAATGAGAGATAAACTTATCTGGAAGAATTTCTGTGAAATTAAGTTAGTTATCAATACCTCCGGTTTGTTGTATCATTATATATGGGATTTTCTTTCTTACTAATTTTTATATTTAAGGAATATAATCTAAATACAAATTTGAAAAAACAAAAACAAAAACAAAAACAAGGTTTCTGTTGGAATGCCTCTGAGGAGATTAGGCGAAAATGAACTATTTTACACAACTCAGAGCAATATCTCTTAAAAACGCATTTTAACTGTTTCTAGCCCCAAGTCGCATTTCTGCTGCATCAACTCCCTTACCTATTTGTGAAGTTTATTCCTGGGGCACTTTCTTTCCCACCCTCCCCTTCTCCTCTCTTTTCCTCCAACTTCCATATTTTATTTTATTTTTTTCTCTTATGCAGATCTTTTTTGTTTGTGTCAATCAATTTAACCTCTCCTATATTCTCCTAAACCTCTTTTCAAAAAGTTCTCTCTCTTCACTCTAAAAACCTAGAAGCAAAAGGGCTCAGGAAAAACAAACAAAAACAAAAAGCAAACCCAACAAAAACAAAAACCCACAAACATTTAAGAAATAAATGTCAAACTGAAATGTTACAGTGCACAGTTACAGCCAGTTCAAACTGAGCAATTGTTTACAGATTTTTCTATAATATCCAGAATGCAATTACACATGAAAAAATATGAATTAAGGTACAAAATCTGAAAGTCAGTATCCCAAAACAAAGTTTAACTATCTAAGCAAAGAAAGATCCTGTTCTGAGGAAAAGAGGCCCAGTTGTTGGAATTTAAAGCTTCCTTTTTTTCATTCTTTAGGCAATATTGACAATTTGAATTTTGGGGTCATTTTTCTGAAAAGAAATCCTTGCTTGACTTCTTTATAGATGTATTTTTAATACTTTTTTCTTTTTTTTTTTCTTTTTTCTTTTTTTTTAGTTTTTGGGAGTACTTCAGCTACTTGGGAGACTGAGATAGGAGGATAGCCTAAGCCCAGAAAGTTGCAGCCTAGGCAGCAGAGTGAGACTCCAACTCTAAATACATACATACATACATGCATATGTAAGTCCATATCAGAGGGAAACATGGTTTAAGCTAAAAGAGCTTCTAATGACCAGAACTGAAACAATTTGAGCAACAAAATAGTTTGATATTTTATAACTCATGATAAAAAATAAATATGCATATATTCATACTTACATAAATAAAAGTGAGAATGAAAAATTGCTGGAAATCATTTTTGTTTAAAGAGAAGACACATGAGAAGGTGGGACACAGAGAAAGAGCTAAACTGAGAGAAGAGATTGTGACTTTCACACTTCCAAAAAGCACAGGCACGTGTGTGGAGCAGAGCACTACTGAATTTCATTTTAATGTGGCTCACCCCTCGATATTTCAGTGCTTATTTTCGCTTGTATTCTGAATTCAAACTCTTCCTTACAAAACAGTTCAAACTCACCGCACCAGTGGTCAATTGTAGGGTGAGTCACATACCACAAGGCCATGACAAGAAGAGGTCAGACACCATTCTGTGTTCTCTGAGCTAGGATTGCAGAGTCAGATTGTTTTGTCTGTGGATTTGATTTTGTTCCTGACCCCTATTATCCTTTTAAGGCAGGCAGAAGTTTTCAGTCGCACCCACATTCAGCAGATAATTAGCAGGTAAAGAATAATAATAATGATTGCCAGTACTGGGTGTGTCCACCAGAATTCTGGTCAGAACTATACATGTTAGATTTCTGTCTTGACACCAATACAACTGTGTTGATAAACCACTGGATTTAAAAGATTAGCTTTTTAGCCGGGCTCGGTGGCTCAGCCTGTAATCCCGCGCCTTTGGGAGGCTGAGGTGAGTGGATTGCCTGAGCCCGCGGGTTCGAGACCCGCCTGGGCAGCAAGACCTCATCTCTACATTAAATCAAAAAATCAGCTGGGCGTGGTAGTGCAGGCCTGTAATTCGGCTACACGGAAGGCTGAGGCGGAAGGATCGCCGGAGCCCAGCAGTTCGAGGCTGCGGTGGCTGGGAGCGGCCACTGCACTCCAGTCTGAGACTTCAACTCAAAAAAAAAAAAGATTAGCTTTTAAAAATTCCAGGCATTAGAAGAAATTCACAGCAACAAACACCTTGTTACAAAATAGCCTCCTTTTTTTTTTGTAGCACTAATTTCTCTTATTTCTTGTTGGTTCTTAAGATAAAGTATAATGAGTTCTGTGAATTGCATTTGTGTAACAGGGAATGATTATATTAAAAATGGAATACCTAATCAAAATGATTGTATTATTTCTTCAGTCGTTTCCTGAGTTAAAATCTTGGCTAAGATTTCCAAAAATCTGGCATGTGCTTTAAACATTCTCTTCAAATTAGCACATGAAAATATAATCCAAATACTTTAACATATCTTATTATCTTCATCTTGTTGCATCCTGAAATCAGAAATCCCAAGGAGAGGAACAGCCTAGATTTAAAACTAAAAATTAAATTTCCAAATTGAATACTGCAGTGCTAACACTGGAGATCTATGTGAATGGTTTTTTCTGTATATTTGCCAGATTAAGTCTGCAGTGTTTTGTGGCTGATTTTTTCTATTTTCAAGGGAAGTAGCACATTTTGTGTACAGATGATTTTGGCAATTTGCAATATTTTGTGTACTCGCGCCTCACAGAGTACTGTACAAAAGTATATATTAGGGAGTTTTTGGGGATTTTATTGAGTTAAAAACTATATTATGTAGACAATGAGGTCTTCCCTAATATAAAATATTTGCCCCATTGCAGGGCATAACATAAGTGCTGTGCTTGTGCTTTATAATGAAGACTGAAAATATAGAAGAGAGTATTTGATGGACTGTCAGCAATAATGAATCTCCATCTTAATTGCTTTACAGTGTTCCCATGGTGGATTGGTCATATTTTTTTTAGAGCTGAAACAATCATGTATTTTGGTCACATATGAAATGCCCAAACTTTAAAAATAAATATTCAAACAAATGCTAATCAACAACAAAGAAAGAATTTCTAATATGTAATAATCAACATGTCTCATTCAATAAAATTAAATTAGATTACATCATTGATTTTTTAAAAATTTAGATTGAATATTTGTTTTATGCAGTATAATGTATGAATTTGAAATTATTTATTATTCTGGAATTTGAGAAGGTGAAATTAACATTCTACTTTTGATTGATTTAATTATCTTTTCTTAAACAATTCAGGGTCTGATACCACTGTATATCCAACTATTTGAATTGCATTTTAAGGTTATTTAAATCAATGTTAAGCATGCTATCACTCCAAACAGTTCTAATGCATTATTGTGTCTTTTTCTATGACATAAATGATTATTACTAATTGGCTTAAAAAAATTAGCCATCTAAATGTATCTAGACAATGCATTTTCTTAAATAATTGTATTAATAGTCATTCTTTTCCACTGTATCTCTAATTTTTTGTAGGTTGCTAATATTTTTTAATATAAAATTCAGTGGCTTCATAATTTTAATTATTATTGCTTTTTATCACTACAATTATAAACCTTTATTTTTAAATTGACCAACTAATTGTCCCTCAATAATGCACATAGTTTCACCACAAGTTACATCTAAAATCGTCTTCTATATGTAGTAATGAATATAGATATTCACAATGATTTAAATGATAGTTTTTGTTCTCAATTGACATTGTTATTTGAATTAGATGAGATATAAGCTCAGTGATCCTTGATAGATGCAAAAGTCAAGATTGAAGTGAAGGCAAAATCCAAATATAGTAGAAAAAACTGTTCATATATCAGATTAAGCCAATACTTTTGTTTTATATTGATATTAATCTATATACTACTTGACCGCTATAATTTCTGCATTTGCAAATTGACTTTTTCTATGGCTTTTAGGAGAAATCAAGACTATACCTTGAGAAAATTAGCTAATAAAAATTGTTTATTTAGTAAAGTATTCATTTCTACTCTGCAGTTTACTCATACACACAGGCAAATTCACTCACATGTAAAGATTTAATAATAATAATGATAGTAACAATAATAAATCGAATACTGATTCAAAATGAGATGCTGAGTATTCTCCTGGCTATAATGGAGAAGACTGTATCAGACTAAACTGCCTACTAAGAGCCGTTATAAACTCTGGATAAAAGAAACAAACCAGCTGTTTAAAGGCATCAGAAAGCAACCAACACAGCTAGGACTTGGGGAATTAAATCCTTGGAGCAAAGGAAAACATTTTAACATGACTTTCGTTGTTCTGATTGCTGGATTTGAGTGGCTAGCTCTGAAGTAAAATTTATAATAGACTCTACCCAGGGGAGACAAAATTTTGTTTTCAGAGTTACTAAATAAGCAACAAATAAAGGGTTAATATTGGGAAACTGCAAAGAACAAAGTTCAATATACTCTATGCAATTTTTAATGAAGAAATTTGCTGATTCATAACTTCCTAATCCATGGGGTGAGAGGTAGAATATTTCAGGCATAAAGCATTGTTTAGAAGACTAAAAATCTAAGCAACAACGTTGGCAGTTTAAAAATTACAGTAAAGGCAAAAACTGGGCATCATTAGTCAACCAAGAGAAGAGACATAGTCAATAACCTCTGTGCTCAGTGGAAATGTAGGAAGGTCAACCTCTAGGAGACAGAGGGAAAAGAGAAATAGGTGTTCTATCAAAAGGACTGGAAATTAAGTCTTCAATCATTTGAAAGATTGGTGGCATCAAGGAAATTTCCATATACATAACTGCTTTTAAAAAAATACCGCATTTTATTTGAGCAAAATTTATACCATTTAGACACTGACAATTGTCAATCAGTCTCAAAATTCCAGGTTCACCAGGACATAGGAACAAATGAGTGTAAAACAGAGAAAATATATATAAGTAATTTAGACCATAAAATGTTTCTTAAAATGGAATTATTAGATTATCAGACAAATTCAAAATAAATGTTTACTGATAAGACCAGTATAAGTTAAAACTTGTGGACAAAAGTATCATGAGAAAGAAGATACTTATGTTATCTCATATTATCTTCCCTTATCTCGAATTATCAAGCACTAGAGAAATATAAAGAGAAAAGTAGAAACTTTATAGTGGAGAAACTTGACAGACTCTACCTTAACCAAGTATTCAAAGTTAATGTTACTCATGATAAGAGACCCTAGTGCCACCATGAAACTTCTGACATGATTCACCGAAAAAGGCACAAAACTATTCATGTGGTTGGTATTCTTGCCAAAGAAAAAGAAAGCATCAATCTCACTAGGAGAAAACATCAGACAAAACCAAATTTAAGGGCAAAATGGCTGACTGAGATGCTTCAAAAGTGTCCAGGTCATGAAACAGCAAGAAGTTTCAGCAGATGAATTAATAGTATTGTATCACTATCACTCTCCTTTCAATAACCTTTCTATGGTTATGGAAGAGGTTAACATTAAGAGAAATTGAATCAAATGGAGTGCTTTCTGAATTCTTCTGCAACTTTTCTCAAGTTCAAAATTACTTCAACATGAAAAGTTAAAAAATGTGGTGAGAATATAATTTAAAAATTTAAACTTTTCATCAATAGTGTCTTTTTATGTATACAAGGCTATTTTAATTTAATGTATACATAATGGCTTAAGACATGTATTAAAGATAAAATAAATTCAGTGTAATATTCCTCAAATAATATATTAGTCTCCTGAGGACAAAGATTTTGTCAGTTTTTTTCACCACTGAACCTAGCATTTAGTATAATCCCTTTCTTACAGTAGACTCTAAAGAAAAACTTGATTGACTATGAATGAATGAATGAATGAATGAATGTCTTTTTCCAAGGCAAGATGATCACAACATCATTTTGGAAAATTTCAATGTGTTGACATAATAGTCCTAAAAAATAAGGCAGTGTAGCCTTCTCTCCTGTGAATATCCACCTATACACTTATTGTAATGCTTAAGAAACAAGAAATCTCAGAGGTATAGCTGGCGTTTTTTCTAATTTTGAGAAATAATGCATTTATCCAATGAAGTGATATTTTTCTACAATTGACTGTAGGATTTAGCAAACTATGCAAAACAATATTCACCTTTCATTTTTTTAAAATAGCAGCTATTGAATTAAAGATGCAAAGCAACAATAAAAACCAAACAAACATATCGACAGTAGAATAAAAACTAGTCATAAGATCAGAGGGAAAAATTGAGAAAAAGCAAAAAATTATAAGTCTCTACTTAAGACTGAGACTATTTTTTTGTGTTTTAAAAATAAAACAGTTAAACAGCCTGTAGGGCAAGTGCAGAGAAAGAATGAGCTGAGTGGTAGGTGAAGAAAATTTACTAGAGGAAAGGAAAGAAAGACTGGCCCTAAAGAAGAACCAGCAGCCTGTTCTTTTGGCGTGTCCCTCTTATACCCACAGCCGGAGTCTGGTGATCACGTAGCACATGCAGTCCTGAGGAAGTAGGTGCTGGTGGTCACATGGCTCCTAGACGTGGCCTTGAGGAAGCAGGCTGGTGCTGGTGGTCGTGGAACCTTGAGGACTCAGGTGTTGGCAGCAAAAACAAGATGTCGCTTAAGCAAGTGGGGAAGGAGAGGGGAGGGTGAGTGGGGAAGTTGTGGTTCCCTTACACAGCCAAGACGAGGATGGAATGTCAACCACTCACTTCAAATTGGTGAAAAGGTAAGTTGCTGCAAGTGGGAAATAAAAGTATACTTGTTGAGGGTAAAATCTAAGTAGAAAAATATCGGGAATGAGGAAGGAAAAGTGCATAGGGTGGGGAGCTTGAGAAGGCCATAGTGACTACCCTTCCCCCAAATAGTCCGTTGGACTTCTCATCCCTAGTGTAACTGGAAGAAACAAAGGAGTTGGTCTAAGGCACAATTTCAGATTTCCCCAACACACACTCACACACACAGTTTTCAGTTTTGGATTCATTACCTCTGCTCCATGGTGAAGAATGGCTTAAACTTCCTCTTGGCCAGGACATTGTACATTCACTGCTTGGAAAGGCTGGTGTCCCCCCTTCGGGTTAGCTTGGGCACCTTTCTATGTTAGCACATATAGCTATACTGTATTCTTTTCAATAGCCGTATCTTTATATTGCTTGACTAATGTTATTTACTTAATAAGAAAACTGAAATAATTATTATGAGACTAAGCCTGATCAATTGTTGAAACCAATTTTCCGGTGGAGTCTGTTTGGCTATAATATTTGTTACTATAATAAAGATTAGTTCATAAGTGGCTAATAAATACGGCAATGTTAGTATAAGGCAACTATAAACTTCAGCATAATAAGAGAAATTAATTCATCAACTTTGCTGCCTCACTGGCATCAGGGAACATTTTAGTTCAGTTAATAAATAAATAAATAAATAAATAAATAAATAAACAAATAAATGGCCATCGCTGGCACTCCCATTAATGTATTCTCTGAGTTGACAGTAGCTATCTGCTCCTGGTAGGTCATCTCGAATCCCATAAAGAAAACCTACGTTGTATCAGATGCATATAGTGATGGAAATGTAACACAGCTTTTGTTTACACACTGTTTTTTAAAGTGTTCTTGTTAAAAAAAAAATACAGATTTTTTTGCATGGACGTCTCTATCTTTTCATTAATTTCACTTATGATTCCCAAAGGCTCTCATTAATTTCAGTTCTGATTTTTAAAAGCGTGAGATTTTCCAAGAATGAATAATATTATTTTCAAAGAGAACCCCCCATCTATCCTAGAAAAGTAAATATGGTAAGTGTATCAAGTAGTAAACGCAGCATCCTTCCTCATGAAAAATATCAATTTTACAAATTGGAAACTTGGAGCCTCTGTTTGGTAATAAATTTCAGTCTATTCTGAATTAAATGATGTCTGCTCACTTAGAAAGTCCTTACCATTCGGATGTGGATTTTTCAGGTCAGCCTGACTTTCAGAGTGTCAGCTCAATGGGTCTGCCAGCCAAGCCCCAGAGAGGGTTGTGAAGGGGCTGGTAAGCCTAGCCCCAGAAATGTCAGCTCTAATGGGCTGGCAAGCCAAGCCCTGAGAGTGTTGCGATTCAGGGGGACTGGCAAGCCTAGACCCCTGGGTGTCTCAGCTTCGGAGTCTCGCCTTCTTCCAGCAACTCTCCTGGTTCAACAGGCTCTGTCAGCTGGCAAGCCAGCCTCTGGGGTGCGTGGCTTTTCAGCCCTGATGATCTTTTGCAGTTTCTCAGGTCTCAACACTTCAGGGTCAAGGTTCTTTTCTCATGCCCAGCAAGAATGAGGGACACAGACGGCCATAAAGTGAGTAAGCAGGATTTATTGAGAGGACAGAGAAGCGCTCATGGTGGGAAGGGACCCCAAAGGGTTGCCTGTCTGAGGCTCAAAACCTGGGGCTTATATAGCCCTAAGTCCAAGCCGATTGACTAGCACAGCTGTGAGCTGGAGCTGCTCTGACTGGTCAGTATTAAGGTAGGGACCTAATGGTGAGCTGATTGGTTGCTTTTCCATCCCAGCAGTGAGGACTTAAGCTTTAGCTTGAGAGGCTTGTTTACCAGTGCTGAGCCTGAGAGGTCTGCCAGAATTCGCTACTTTGTTACCAGAGGACTCACCTGTCTGTCTGCCTAGCCTTTCTCTAGTTATCTCTGCCTCAATCCCATGAGCTAAGGTTTACATTCACTAATAGTTAATAATCCAGTTAATTGGAATCACCTCCAACAGTTTTCTCTCTCTCTCTTAGGAAAATGTATCTCCATCATAAGAGAGATAGGAAAAGGTTTCTGAAGGGTTCTGTCTTGTAACCTAAGATTCCACTTATACCAGAAACTCCACCTTGTGGAGAGCTCTAATACCCAGAGACTCAGAGAAAGTCTAGGATCCTTTGCCCTCTTTCTATTTCCTCCCATCAGAAAACAAGATTTGGGAATGGAAAAAATAAAAATCTCCATTGAAGTAGTCCATGCATCTCTCAAACTTAGCATATCCCAAATTAAATGCATAGGCTTCAACCCCAAAGGTGATCCTTTTCACCTCTTTATTCATTAACAACGAACTCATCCAAATTGAGTTTTGTCATGTTGCCAGTAATGTACTAGGTGCTGTGGAGAAACCTTGTGTCCTGTGGTTTCATCAGTTTGTGATCTGGTAGAAGATATTTTCTCTGAGGAATGTGACATTTAAGATGAAACTTAGAAGATGAGTACATATTAAACAGGTGACGGGCATGAGCAGGAAAGAAGTAATTCCTGGAATCCCAGAAAGCAGATGGTACTGAGACGGAACCAATGGTGGGTTGCCAGAGAGAATAAAAGGTGACTAGAGTCCCTGGAGTGTCAGATGTAAGGGAAAGAGTGCCTCTAGGTGATTGTGGAGAGATGAACAGGATTCAATAGAACACTAAGAGGGGATCAGTTGACCACTTCAATGAAGTTTAATTTCATAACTTACTGTTCTCATATACTTTTTGAGTCATTTATTGTGTAAATATTTGTTTTCACATTGTGTCTGTAATCTGTGTATGTGCCAACACTCTAAGGAACATACAATGATGATCACCCTTTATAGAGCCAGAGAGCAAGTGAGGTTAGGGTGTTTAAGGTTGCACGTCGATCATGCTCAGTGACCTATCACAGAAATAAAGAACAGAGTACCATATGTTCTCACTCATAAGCAAAACTTGAACAATGTTAATAATACCATAAGAAAGGGATTGGCAGTAGTGGGAAACTACTAGGGACTGGAGGGGCACACCTCATCAACAAGGGTACCTGCATAACCAACGTTTGTATACCTAACCTTGAATTGTACCCCACATCTTAAAAAAAAAAGATTGCATGTCTTGTAAGTAATGGAGCTGGAATTTGAAAATACAGGAGGTCCAAATTAGAACATCTGCTCTTTTAACCACCAGCATCCCTCCATTGATGTGGCAATGGAAACTCATTAAAGAATTTAAGACAGAGTAGTGAGTGTAATCCCCATTAACCTATGAGCCTCTGTCAGCTTGCCAGCCCTTTCATGGTTAACCATGCTAGCTCTTCCTTCTTACTCAGAATCTTGGTTTTAACTCCAAATCACATCTCTATTCCACCATCACTGGGGTGAAATGCATCCAAACTGCAGTCAGCTTTTTGTCTGACCCGTGGTCATGGCTTTCTAATGCCCTGCATTCCAACCCACACAACCAATCTTATTGCCCCAGTCTGAACTCTTCTCCGTCAGCAGTGGGAATCATCTCTGTAAGGAGAAAGGCTGATTCTGACCATTATGCTGAAACACTATGAGTAAACTACTTTCTATTGTACTTAGAGTAAAATCTATACTCTCCACACTCTTAGAAGTTCTGTATAATCTGTTCATTGACTCTGACGTCAGCCCAGTGTTCTGCCAATCCCCTTTCACTCCTTAAGCTCCATACATGTATCAGACTTTCTTCCATTTTTCAGACATCCAACATATCCCTGATTTATCATCACTGACCATGCTTTGAAAGGCTAATCATTGCTTCCTGCCCACCACATTTTCCTCCTGGCTCTCACTGATCTTTCAGATCTCAGTATGCAATTGCTTCCCAGGGCTATACTGTGTTGTATTCTGGGCTGGGGGAAAACTAGCTATTTTCTCTCGCAAATACCTGTGTTGTTTTGTTTTATTTTAATCTCACAATTTGCTAAGTTTAAAAACAATAGTCAGTAAATGATTATTGTATAATTAATTACCTAATGAAGAGTCATGTGTCAATTTTGGTCACTACTCAATCAATGCCATAAAGCACACTCCTTGGCACAAAATACATATTCTGTAAACTGGATGTAGTTCTTACTCCTAGCCAGCATTTGCTGATCATCAGAGAATGAGCTTCAAATTTTAATTCTATGAATTCTAAGCAACATTTACCTCAGTTTGAGAGAAAGCTTGTGTGTGCTACCTGAAAATAGAAATAGCTTAAATGTCAGAATAAAACTACCAAGTTCTTCACACATCAACAAACTCTTTCCTACCTGTATTTGCGGTTCAATGTTGAAAGCAGGTTACAAACTATAAAAATCATCTTAGTATAGCTTGGGAGAGTAAGAGAAATAACTTTAGACTCGCAATTGCTAAGATTTCTCTTAAGCATTATTTTTAATGTCTTCCAAATATAATTAAAATTATATTGTATAACTGATGGTCCATGTCCTCCCCCCAAAATAAAATTTTTCCATGGACTATTTAAATGATACCATAATTAAAATGTGGTTATCAAGAAATATATAAATTAAAAACACTAAGGGGTAGTTTTCCCAAAGTTAAGGAATAAGGTTTAAAGAGCTACTGCTTTCTTTTTTTTATTTAAAAAATATAGTTTATTTGAAAGTGAATTAGAAAGAGAAAGAGAAGAGAAAGAAGATTCACCTCTTCAAGACGGAGGAGGGGGCTAAAGCCAGAAAGCACGGTGACAGCCATAGCTCAAAGAGCACATGGCCACAGCAGAGTCTAGCAAGGCAATGGACCTACTGTTTTCTTAGATCTGAAAAATATGTGCATGAGAAGCAGAAAGCTTTGCTCTGGAAGTTATTATTCCTCCTTTTTTTTATTGCTTGTTGCTAAAATGGCACCAGGTCAAAACAATGAAATACTTTGCTGATAGTATCACTATAAATACGTAGATTTATTGATAGAATTATGACACCACAGAAGCTTTTCAATTAGTATTAGAGTCATTAACTAGGCAGGGAATATATGGATAGTGGCACTTTATTCAATTATACTTATAAAGATGTATTACTGCAGATGATAAGAAGTAATAGAAACACTTGTATATAACAGTGCTTAAATGAAATACCAATAAAATGCTGCTTTTTTTCTCCCCTCAAACAATATAGCAGATAGAATTCTGCTCCTCCCACAACTCTAAATCTTGAGAGTTGGATCTGTTCCCTGAAGCGTTCTTGGCTTTCTGCAAGAAATTGAGTTTTGTGGTATTAACAAAGTCATGTAAAACTCTTGGTGCCGGCTTTGCATAGCTTGTTATTTCATATCATTCAATTATCTGCTCAAAGATCAGCCCATTAAGGAGAATTCTTTTTTGAGTACTCTATCAAAAATATCCCCATCTTTACCAACACCATTTATTAGTTCACTGTTTTGTAATCTTAGGGGTAATAGTATCCAGGTTTGTGGGATTTAGCAAGTCTTAACGCTGTATCACATAGTGCTACACATAACGCAAATGATTTGCTTTCGTTATCGCATGCCATCTGATAGTGGGCACACTAAGAGCTCACACATACTGCTTATTAACAATCGCTGGGAATAAAGAAGCCCCAGGAAAATCCGCAGGGTATTTGACATATACAGAGAATACAGAAGTGGCAATAATCAAGAGAGATAAAAAGACACAGTGAAAACTAAGTAACCCTGCAGCCTGACATATGAAACCTTAACTACTGGCAAATGGTACAGATTGAAAAAGGTATATTAATTAGTTAGAGTATGTTGGACTTTGGTGACTCACAGACTCAGGTATAGAATGGTTTCATATAACAGGAGAGTATTATTGTTCATCTAACAGTCCAGGAGAATTGGTAGAGGCTTGGAAGCATATTTTTCACAGTCACTCAGGACCCAAAGTGGAGGACCTCTCTGCAGTCTTCAATATAAGGCCATTCCAGATCACCAGACCAGTGTTCTCCTTCCAGAATCAACCAGCAGCAGGGGAGGGGCAAATCTAGAGAAACACACATTATTTTTGTTCTCATTCTGTTGACACAAAATTAGTCATATTACTACGACTGACCATAAAGAATTCTGGGAAATTTAGTTCAACTGTGTTTCCAGGGAGAAGCAAAGGGGCGCAGGTAAAGATTATGAATTTTGTGGCAACTTTACTTATGAATAGATGTTAAGATTAAGACAGACCACTCAAAACCTATGCCCTAACAAACAATAACAATCATTAAAAAACAAACAAACAAAACAGTTCAGTTAAACTTCCCCTCATGTTAGTATCCAGCGTTATAATCAGCCTAACGTCTGAAGCCTTAGTTTTGGGGGCTCGGCCTTTCTCTTTTAGTTAATATTTGACTTTACATGATCTGATACACACCTTTTCCCAGTGGTCACTTAATATTTCACACCCAAAATAAAAAAAATTCACCCTTAGATATATAACCATCAAAACTTAATAACTACTGCCATCTATACCAAGGATTTACTAAGCAGTGTAACGGATAGTTGCAAATATGTTCTTTCACTTGTAAGATAAGTAATAATGTATGGATCAGTAAAAAATATTGTGAAGTCACTTTCATGATGACACAAAGTATAATTAACTAAGGAACTCATGTAAATAAGTTCTTAGTTCTCTAATTCCTATGAATTCTGGGCTGCCTGACACTGATTAGAAGATTCACAAATTTTGCTGCTAGAATATTGTTCCATGTGACTCAAATGAACCCTTCAAGGTTTTGGAAGGACACAGCACTTGGAATTCATCACTGAGCCTCCAGAATTTGTTTTATAATTTTTTGCCTAAATGATAATAACATTTCCCTGTATGACAGAATTTATTCTGAGACTTGCTTTCATTATAGCATACCATCTGCTAGTAGGGAGACTAATCACTCTTGCCTAGTTCTTACAACTGAAAAATTACTACAGAAAGACGTCTAATAATTGTGAATGATCAGGCTTACATCAGTTTCCAAAAGAAAATTTATCAGTATCTCGTTTTGACAAGATTTATAGTGTAAGTTTGCAGGTGAGTGGAAGAAAGTCCATCTGAGAGAAAACCCCAACTTTTTCTTTCCACCTTGACATTGACCTTCTCAAGGATATTGTCAGGAAATGGACTAGCAACAAATTAAGTCAGTCAGACACAAAAACCTTGAAAGTATAAGTAGAGTAAAAGGTGATTATGTACATAAAAATGTAAATATCAATGAGGTGGACGTTTGTTTTCTCTGGAAGTGCTGCACTTCATAGTTAGGAAAAATAAGAGGAAATTTTAAAAAATATATGAATCCTATTACCTAACCCAATAAATGGTGGAGTATAAAAAAATTAAGAGGTATCACAAAATAACTCTTTCTGAGGCTAGGGTTTAAAATATATACAGGGGTGCCAAAAAATGTATACATATTTTAAGTATGACGTTTGCTCAAAAGATGACGTTATTTCAAACAAATGCTAGCGTCACTATGAAAAAGCAGGACAAAGAAAATGTCACAAGCATGCTACACATTGCTACCATAATTTAATTTAATTTTGAAAAGTGATACATAGACAACAGCTCGTAAAATGTGTATGCGTTTTTTTGGTACTCCCGCATATATTCCAAAGGAATTTCACCACAATAGGGAAATATGCTAAAGCAGTGTGGCATCTTGGGAAATGTGTGATATTGATTGTGAGCACATGGAAAAAAGTGATCTGGGTCAAAGTCAAGAGAACATAAGGTAACAGAACGCAAAGATGCAGCACAGCCATGTTAGAAAATTGTATGCATTTCACAGACTATATACAATATGATAATAGATGTTATCTGGAAGCGATGTTTGCAATTATAATTCAAATGCATTTGTTTTAAATTGTAGTACATTAGAGTTATATAATTAGTTAATTTTCTATGAATATCAAGGTATTTATTGCATAAAACAAGGGTAGCGATGTGAATTGAATTAATTTAATACATAAATTTAATTAGATATAATAGTACAAGATGAAAACTGTATTTTGTTGATGTTAAAGGAGATATTCCAATGATTAGGTCAACCCTCATGTCAGGTCAAATACTCAAGGTATTATTTTGGTGATTGATTAATAAGTGTAGCTTGAGTGTACTTAAGCTGAAGAATCTTGTTAAGGATGTTGATAAATGAAGGCAGTAAAAAAAAAAAAAAAAAAAGTGTGGCTTGTTTGCCAGAGAGTGATTTTCTCAATAAGTTTTGAGCAGAATATGGAAATGGATTTTTGTCTCAGCAATATTAAAATATTATATTTTGGGTTTTTTTAATCTTTATTTATAGAAGTAAAACAGTTACTTATAGACCTCATACCCTTTGCTTTTTTAAATATGAATTTAATTTTTAAATAAGTGGCATATAATAATTATATACACTTATAGGGTTCAATGCTATATTTCAATGCATGTATACATAGAATAGTGATCAAATTGGGGTAATTACATATCCATCACTTTCAAGCTTTATCTTTTCTTGTGGTGACATAAAATCTGTATTTGACCAACTTTGCTTTGCTTGTGCAAATACAATCTGATAATGATATATTATTTTTATGCATTTCTGGACTTGATTTGCTGGTATGTTGTTTAGATGTCTGGCATCTCTGTTTGTGAATGGGATTCATCCATAAATTTTTTTCCCTCATACTATACTTGACTATTTTTGTTCCCAATGTTAAATTAACTTAAAACGTACTTGTCTCCTACTGCTAGTCTGCTAGCCTCTGCAATTTGTATAAGGATGATACTTAAATTATTTGAGACAATCTTATACATGCCTCAGCCTTTTTTTTTCCTTAACATAAAAATTTTAATTTGCATTAAAGGACATTTTAACAGTCATGTACTTTATTCCTTTTAGAGTATGAGCTGGTTACATATTACACATATATGTAGGTACAGATGATGTAACAAGCTAAATAAAATATATGTATATGATTTACTAATTTCAGCTTATTATCTTATTAGGTTTGATCTCTGCAGCTTCCACAGCTATTTTCTTCCACAATTCCTAATATTGTTCAGTAAGACTTCTATCTATATTCATAATCTATTATTAATCTTGACAAAGATTTGTCTGTTTAATTGATCTTTTAGGAACCATTTTTTTTCACCTCATTTGCACCTCTCATAAAATTAGTTTGGTCTGACTTTCCGCTCTTATTGTTAACATTCCATAATTGTAAAATTTAAGGTTTTATTTTTCTATTCTTTTTCTAACTTCCTGTTGAATGTTTAGCTCATTTAGGTTGAATCATTTTAGTTTTCTTTAAAAACCATTTCAAGTTTAATAAGGGCTGTTTTTCCTGAGATGTATATCTACACACACTTATATATGCAAATATATGCACGTATATTCATATAGACTCACACACAGACACATATACATATATGTGCATTTCCTTATCTTTCCAAGGTATTTCTATTCTATACAATATGATTTTAAAAGTGATCAGTTGCTTAAAAATGTCTCTTTAAAATCTCTGTTTATGTTTATATACTTTTCAAGTTATCTTTTTGTTGTTGATTCTAAAAATGTGACATATACAAAACTGAGCATGTTTTTAAACTGTTTTGGGACTAGGTCATGTTCATTTTTCAAAAGAGACTGAAATGCTTTTGAAAGTGGCACGTATCTCCCAATTTCATGGTGCAACGTCCCATAATAGTTTTATTAAAACAAACTTATTAGCTTGTTATCAGTTGGGTGGCTTAGATGATGCTCTGTAATAAGAAGCCTGTGCTCGAATATAAATCAAACCACTGCCTCTTTCATGGAGAATGTCTTAAAATTAACCAAAAGAAAAAAAAAAATGTCAACAGGAATAAAAGTGAGCTTAGGAGAGAGCTCATCTAATTTCCAGCACAAGCTCTTTACCTTGCTGCAGATTTGTAAAAGTTTGGAGAATGCATTGAGTGTGGTTGACTCCATATAGACCATTCTTGCAGGCAACCTCATTCACATGTCTTAGAACAAAGATGTGTAGTCAGTTAGGGATTAGCAGCTTCTAAATTAATGCCAACCTCCCTCAGGGAACCCACTCTGGAAGGTTTCACTGTGGAAAGCAATGGGGTGGAGGAAAGAATAGAACCCAGAGAGTCATGCAGGGGTCCAGAAGGCTTTTTTCCACCAGAACTCTGCTCTTTGCATTGACTAAAGCAAATAACACCAACGTGTTTAACTTCAAGGAATCAGAGAAAAGAATCACAAATAAATGATGACTAACATAAATGACCTGCAGAGTTGTGAATTTTCTTTGTCATGTACATGTTCATGTACTGTTTTCATTCCAATGAGGTTGTAAGATATTTGAAAGAGTGGGTAGATCTTGCATATCCTTTTACCCATAGACAACACACACACACACACACACACACACACACACACACACACACACACACACCCCATACCCACATATATATCTGTTTACTGCATTCATTGTACTTAGTACTATCTTTGCTGAAATGTTACACAGTCGTTAAACACTTAAAAACGGAGTTTGCCTCTTACTACTCTAAGACTGAGTCGAAAGAGAAGCACATTTAGAAACAATCACAACAATACCAAGAGCAGTGTGAAAAAATAAAATAAGTTTTTATTGTGAAATGGAAGACAGTGTTGCAACAATCAAGTTGCTGTTTCCCAGATCTGGATCAGTCCTTCAGTGCCCTGACTTTACTGCACAAGAAGGACCTGGTAAGTATTTATTCTTTGCCAACTATGTAACGTTAGGTCTTTTTTTTTTTAGTTGGAGTCTCACTCTGTCGCCCAGACTGGAGTGCAGTGGCCGCTCCCGCCCACCGCAGCCTCCACCTGCTGGGCTCTGGCGATCCTTCCGCCTCAGCCTTCCAAGTAGCCAGAATTACAGGCACGCGCTACCACGCCCGGCTGATTTTTGATTTATTGTACAGATGAGGTCTTGCCAAGTTGGCCAGGCAGGTCTCAAACACGGGTTCAGGCAATCCACTCACCTCAGCCTCACAAAGGCATGGGATTACAGCTTGAGCCACTGAGCCCGGCTTGTAATGTTAGGTCTTGTGAACAGAAAGCACTAGAAGAACAATGAAATTGAAAGGGGCTTCTCTTCCTGATTTACTAATTTACTTTATGCTCCAATGGCATTGGCAGCAGTTCAGAGTTTGTGCCAGGTTCTAGAGTCTGTGTCTCTACAGGGATGGCTAGGATTTTTAATTTTCTTTATCTTTCAATTACTTGAGAGAGGAATATTAAAGCCTTCCAAGATTAGTACATTTTACTTTGTAAAACTATGAGCTTTGAACTGATGCATTCTTTATTTATTTATTCGTTCATCTAATTTTTTTTTTTTTTTTTTAGTTGGAATCTCACTCATTGGCCAGGCTGGAGGGCAGTGGCATGCTCCTGGCCACTGCAGCCTCGACCTGCTAGGTTCTGGTGATCCTTCTGCCTCAGTCTTCCAAGTAGCTGGAGCTACAGGCATGCGCTACCACGCCCGGCTAATTTTTGATTTATTGTAGAGTTGAGGTCTCACCAAGTTCCCCGACTGGTCTCGAACCCGCGGTCTCAGGCAGTCCTCTCTCTTCGGCTTCCCAAAGTGCTGAGATTACAAGGCTTGAGCCACCGTGCCTGGCCTAAATTGATGCATTTTTTAGACTCTGTATTCTAAACTTAGAATCTGGAAAATTACAATTACATACTATGTAGTAAGCCTCTCTAACGCAAGCACAAATTTATTTTTAAAATGATTCACATGAATATAAATACTCCAGAATTTTTATGGTTATTATTTGCCTGTGATATTATTTATATTGTTCCATCATATGACTTCCAATCTTACCAAAGTTTTAGATTTTAAGTTTAAACCTAAATTCAGTTTAACTAGATGTATTTAAAACTTATCATAAGATTTTTAAAAAATTTGTGTTGCCAGTCCTTTTCCAATATTATTTCTCGTCTTTACATTATTTCCAACTCATTATTTTACAAATTGTGTATTTTAAATGTATCTCTAAATTTTTATCTTCCTCCCTTTTTGTCTTTTATGAAATAGGTTTTTCTTATAGTTTCTTTCTCCTTTTATTTGAAGCACTAGCATTTTTATTTTAATCAACCTATATATTTTATACTCTTCTTGACCAATACAGAATTAGAGCTGTTTAGATAGCCTACTAAACTTACAGATTGTTCTAGTCCAGTGTTATTGTTCAAACTTTGTCCTATTAGGTATGCTATTATGTTAAATGGTTATGTATTTAAGTTTTTCAATGTCATTACTCTTTCTTGAATCTCAGATTTTCTATTTGGAATATTTTCCCTTTACACTCAGAGAGCTTTTTTAGAAAATTTTCTTACTTTTTATGCGTTTGTGTATACTTGTATGTGATAGACTCTGAAGTTTTGTATAGAAGATATCTTTAATTCACAGTATGTCTTTTTGTAGATATTCTATGCTTATTTTTAAGGTTCCTAAATATTTACTAATTTGAGATTATGTTTGAATGTTTAATTTATTAATCTTCCTGAATCTGATGACATAATTATCTAACAATTATACAGAATTTATCAGTAGATGTATCTTTCAACAATATGTCTCAGGATAAATTTATAATATACAAAATATAATTGTATATATGTCTCATCTTTTTATCTGTATCTACTGTGTCTTTTTTAAAACAATTCATCCAGTTTTTTCTCTGTAAAACATTCTACATGATTTTTGTCTGCTCTAATTTTCAGTTCACTAATTTTTTATTGAAATATTTTACTGTTTCTTAATCAGATCTTTTATTATTTGATTTTGTATTTAATAACAATTTTTAAGTTGTTTTAGTATATTCCACTTACAAATCTAATACCTGAAATCCTTATGTATTATACTTTTGCTTTTTCTTGTTTCTGCTGTTTCTTAATCACGGTGACTTTCACTTTATGACTTTCATGGTTTTTACTGTCTATGTACTTCTGTTTGATCTTTATCTACAGGAATACTTAACGTGTGATTTGAAGTTTAGTTTGTCCATAGTTGTTTTCTTTAGTGTCTGCAGATTTCTTGTGGGTATCACCAAATTGGGTCAACTTTTAACTGATTTCACACTTAAGAATTTTGGTAATATGCAGACACTAAGAAATTAGATTGAAAATGTGTATGTGAGATAGATTATGGTTACCAATTTTTATAGACATCTCTTCTTTCTTTTAATCAGTTACTTTGTTAAGTGATGTTTATTTCTCATTTCCAGTTATGTCACGCAGTCCAGTTCTTTGTGGTATATATATTTTTTAGATTCCTTAACTTGAAACCATCCTGACCTTTACAAGTCTCCATGATTTAACAGAAAACCTTGGGACAATGTTCATTGAAGACATTGTTTACAACCTATATGGGTTCTCATTTTATTTTAAAGTTTATCATATTCATCAGTTTCAAGGAAACTTGCAGTTGTGTTTTAAAATGTCTTAGTCTGCACATTAGTTGTTTTGCTGAGTCATCCAGGTCATTTCATTTGTGTTAGCTGTTAAATCCATGTCTGTAAATATCTATTGTCATTCCAATGAGGGTATAAGGTATATGAAGGAGTGGGTAGATCTTACATATCCTTTTACCTGTAAACAACATTATATTAAGTTTTTCTCTCCAACAAATATATGTTTTCACTTCCTCCTCGCTGAATAAGATGTAACTACTTGTAGTTGTATACAAAAAGCATGTTTTCTCTCACTTGTGTGTGTGCGTGTTTTCCTGTCAACATGCCCATTCTTCTATCCGGAATATCATTCTTCCTTTATTAAAAAAGACACACTCGCACATACACACATACACATATATCTGTTTATTGCATTCATTGTGGTTAGTACTTTCCAGTGCTGAGATGTTATACAAACATTAAACACATACAAGAGGAGTTTGCCTTTTATTCTTCTAAGACTGCATCAAAAGAGAAGCACATTTGGAACCAGTCACAACAATACCAAGAGCAGTATTAAAATGAAAAAGAATTTTTAGTTGTGAAAGTAAGGCAGAGTTGCAACAATCAATTTGTTGTTTCCCAGATTCAGATCAACCCTTCAGTGCCCTGATTTTTGTAAACAGAAGGATCTGGTAAATATTTATTCTTTGTCGACCCTGAAATGTTAGGTCTTGTGAATAGAAAGCACTAGAAGAACAATGAAATCGAAGCTTCTCCTGATTGTGATCATTTATTTTATG
The DNA here is from genome assembly GCF_000164805.1 of Carlito syrichta. Classification (NCBI taxonomy): domain Eukaryota; kingdom Metazoa; phylum Chordata; class Mammalia; order Primates; family Tarsiidae; genus Carlito; species Carlito syrichta. The sequence goes on along the minus strand of NW_007246346.1, from coordinate 192,145 downwards.
CTCCAATGACATTGACAGCAGTGCAGTAATCTTGCCAAGTTCTAGAGTCTGGGCAGTTCTGTGTAGGAGACTCAATGACATCCAAACTGAAGAAAGTTTTGGCAATGACTTTGAAGAGAATTCCCGGTGAGTTTCTCAGTGCCCAGCAGGCAGATCCTTGGAGCCTCCAGCACCTAGCAGGTGTTTTTCTAGGGAGACTCATCATTATCCATGCGAGTGGTTTTGTAGAGTTTTGCCTGCACCTGAAAGGGAATTTTTCTTTCTCTTTGTTCCAGTGTGTGGTATCTCAGTAATCATATTTGACATCCAGTGGGCCACAACTACATCTTTATCAGTAAAGTCTCAATTCAGACTATCTTTTAAGTTAGGCTCTTTTTTTTTGTCATTTCCCTTGGCCCTAGAGTTTATGGATTGTCCGTATACCTGTTAGTTCTGTATTCTTTGGCTTTACCTATGCATTTTTGGTAATTATCTGTAACTAGTCAATAATTCTTAATATTAAATGTTCCTTGTTTCAAATACCGATGCAGTTTCTATCTCCTAGATGAAACTGCTGATACAAAACGGTACCTAATGAGTCTTCTAGAACAGAGAACCCTATTAGGCTCTGTGATTTGAAGCATCAATAAACAATGACTCAGTCGGTCTTGTGGATTTTCATTTTGGAGTAACAGGTGTCAGATTTATCCTTATACCTAAAATAAGTAGAATAGTGGACAATATACATGAAACAATGTATTCCGGCCTATTCGGCAGACAGCAACGAAGAACAGTGATTCCTGAAAGACTAGGAACAGACGCGGCACAACCTGCATTAGTCTCAGTTTACCACCTGGAAAAATCTTTAGGCTGAAGTATAGTGAGAAGGAAACAAGACAGAACCCATTGCATGCTCTGAGTTCACATCATGACTGAAAGTTCAGAGAAAGCAAAGTGGCTAGAATTTACAGGGCAAAGCATCGAAGAGGAGAGAGTTGCACACAGTAAAAAACTGAAATATAGAATATAGCTCTCCCATTTTCTTCTCCTTTTTCTCTCTCCTTCCCCTCTTTTTCTTTCTCCTCCTTCTCTTTCTCCGTCTTTTCTTTTCTTTCAAGAGAGTGTACAATTGTTCCAACACTATTTGTTGAAAGGATTATCTACTCTCAACTGGATTGCCTCTGGTCAATTGTGAAAAAAAAAATGACCACATACATGGACTTATTTCTGGACTCTGTTTTTCTTGCTCTACCTTTTGTCTGACACCGTAAGTTCTTAGTCCCTGTAGCTTTATAATGAGTCAATCTCTAACTTTATTCTTTCTCAAGTTGATTTCACTAATGAATGTCTTTTGCATTCCATACAAATGTTATAATTAGCCATTTGTCAAGATGCAAAGTGTTAAATGGTCAATTAGGACAATGAGCCAAATGGAAAGTAACAAAACTTCAGTTTCCTTAATGCTTCATTTTTTTTCCCCCCTCACTGGACAAGGCTCTGTGAGTTGACATGAGGTGAGCGGAATGGTATTATCTCACTGCTGAAGAGCTCTACACAAAAGATTCGCAGTTTTATGACCCAGTGATGGCTCCAGAGAAGGACAGGATGAAGGACAAGGAGTGGAACAGTACTGTGTAAAAGTGAAGAAACAAAGTACCTTTGTTAAGCCCACTGTCATTCCCCGACAATCAGGTCTCTGCTGAGATGCTTGAAAATGGCCTCCATGAAGGATCCACATGAGACCACCCAAAGGAAGCTTCTAGGCCAGGAATGCAGATGTGAGCACCACTGGACGGGCAGATGCCTGAGTTCTTGACTGCAACTCTCTCCAGAAAACTATAATGCACTGGCTTGTGCCAGTGTTAAGTAAGGAGGAGAGTCTTCCCTGAGATGCCCCCAGAAAGGTCTCTGTAATTGCCTAGGGTGAGATCTGAAGGATCACATATAGGATTTTAGCCTGGGGCCAGACTTGGACTCTACCACTTGACCTTCAGGGCCTGAGCATAAAACACAGACCATTCCATGATAAAATAAAAACAGATTTAAGGGGCTATAATCACACTGGTTAATTTGAGACAACAGCTGATCAGGGTGATGATTAAAGTAACTTCAAGCAGGATTATCAGGTTTGCCTGGAAGAGTGAGCATAATCATTATCAAGCCAGAACACGATGGCCCAAAGCCCATTAGGGTCTGTTCTAGAAATCCAGGAGGCCCAGCTCTATATTTTTATATGATGATTTGAAAAACATGGCCCGAGGCATTAATCAGTCACAGCACAGTTCTGGCCAGTGAGTTAAAGCTGACCTGAATATTTTCTAGGGTTGAGGCTGTGTCCTGATGATCAAGATACACATATAAAAGGACAATCTCAGAGGGCATACATGGTCCCGCTGTAAGCAAAGAATGTATGATGTTTGGGCACCCCAGTCAGGACATACATTATTCAGTCAGTCAGGTTAATAAGACCACACCCCCACCCCGTCATGACTGTACCATGGGGGGTTCAGTCTAGTCTAAATAATCTAATTTAGTCCTTGGTTTCAAGAGGACTACTGGAGACAGTCAATTGCAATCAGTTTTATTTGTTCATGACATTAGTTCATCAGCTCTAGACATGTGAATGACATCTGAAGGTGTTCTCTGTGGAAAACTCAAGAGCTGAGGTCACCCCCCTGCTGCCAGACAGTTGGCATTGCCAGGTGTGATCCTGGTCTCAGCAGTCGCTTTGAACTCAGTGTGTTCACAAGAGCTTGGAAAGGCAGCGCAGGGGGGTGGTATTTTTGTTTTTGTTCTTTCCCAGAAGGAAAAGGAAGCTCTCAGAAGCAATTCTCGAAAATAAGGAATATTCATCCTTCTCCAGTCTCCCCTACCTCCCACCTCCTTCCTAGGTGCCAGGTTGGATTTTTGGTTCTTTTCTTTCCCACCCCACTTTGCTGCTTCATTCAGTAATCAAACTTGTATATTTTCTCAGTCACTCCCTATTCTCATCCAGACCTTTCATCCAAAAGAGTTGCATGCAAAAGGGAAAATAAAAACGTTTTTTACATAAGTTATTTTATGCAATAGCTCCAAAAAGATAACATGTTTAAGAATTGATCAGGGCAAAATTCTAAACAAATTAAAATAGATTTGAATAACCTCTCAGCTTTCACACCTTCCTGTTTATGTCCATCAATTTGAGCCTTCATGGAAAGGCATAAAAGGATGGAATGCCTGGTAGGGTCACTAACGGAGATTTAGCTATCAATATTGTATAAGAAGGAAGTAAAGTTGACCAAAGGGGTGACAGCACAGTTAAATGTAAGGAGCAAAGGGGAGGTGTCTTTTCTGAGTAAGTTGGCCTCAGACTACTTCCCTAGGATGAATCCTCCAGGCTGAGATTTTCTTGTTCCCTCTCTGTTGTCACTTACACCTGTTGTTTATCTGTTCATAAATTACCTAAACCACCCCTGCAACTTGGGAGTATTGTAGAACATGGAGATTTATGACCCACAAGTGAGCCTATTGTGTGTAGCATTGACTACAAATCTTGGCCATTAACAGATGTGTTGTGCTCAAAAAATCTAAACAGAAAACAAATAGGGTCTTGCCACGCCTGGACAGTGTAACCCAGGTTAGTGGAACACATTGGGCTGGCTAAGGAAAATCCAGAGAAAGCATCAACTGCAGACAGGATTCACTGGAAGCTTCTAGATGGCATGGGAATCCATGTGACCTATTAGCCAAGAACCTCCTGGCTCACTAGCCCAAGAGATATATCCTTGGGAAGTATATTTAACTTTGACCAGGATGTGGCAGGTGGGGCAGTTTTGTTCTGGTGTCTTCTCAAAGTGTAGTAGTTCATGCCTGTGTGCTTAATGTAGGATGGTATCTGACTTTCCACAGACCATTATCTCCTGGATTTAGAAGGTCATAGATTGTACATGTGTGTGTTCCAGGAAGAGAAAAAGTTGGTCTGATGTTTGGCTGAGGAGAGGTTGGTTTTGCTCCTCTTTATCAGCACAGATCTCTTTTCCACATGAGTAACAGAGTTTTTAAGTAGCAGACGTGAGCTTTGCCCAAATGCTTTATTTCCACAAGAGTTTGATTTTCGTATACCAGTGGCTTGACCGAACATTCATGTTGTTTGCCAAAGCCTAGGAGTCAAAGAAAATAGAAGATGGCTCATTAGTTGATGCGGCCTGGAAAGTCATTCCTAACACATGAGGTTTTGCCCATTGTTTCTGAGAGACAATGACACCAGATGCTGGAAACCAAGCCTGTGTCTTATTTTGTGTAGTGTATATTTTGCTGTTTCTTTGTGTTTCTGGTCATTTTTAATTAGATTTCATATTTGTGATTTTGCCTTTTAGAATGCTATATTTTTTGTATTCCTATTAATGTCTTTTAGCTTTGTTCTATCATACAGATAAGTTACTAGAACATATTTTTATCTTGTAAGGGCTTGTTTTGAAGATTTGTAAGATGAGTCTAGAACATTATTTAGTCTAAGGTCAATTATCACCTACCATTGAGGCAAGACCCTTAAAGTATTATAACCAATCCCTATGAATCATGAGATTTTCTGTTTTGTCTGGAAAGAAGTGTCACTCTCCTGACCTGTGTGATCTCTGTGTAACTGTTTCCACTAATTCTTGTTGGTGATTTTTTCCCTTGAATCCTGGTAATTTCTTTGTGTACATGACCAGCAACTATTGAAAACTGTAGGAAGCTTTATATACGTCTACTTAAGCCAAATGGATCGTAGAACTAAATATAAATTCAAAATGTATAAAACTTCAAATACAAATGACAGGGAAAAATCTTAAAGATATTTGCTTAGGCATTTTTAATTTTTTAATTTCAAACGAAACTAACAAAAAGATGATATTTGATAGAAAAATTTTGATAAATTAGGTTTCAAAAAAATGTAAAACGATTGTTTAAATATATAATTTTTTAGTAGCTTAAAAAGATAAGTTACAGGCTAGGAGATCAAGCATTTACAGTCATATAATTAACAAAGATTTTGGATGAAGAATTGATAAAGAACTTTCAAAATTCATTAATAGAAACACAAACAATTTAAAAATAAATTGCCAAGATCAAACAATTTGAACAGAAGACATTTCAGAAAATGACATATGTTTGCGTGTGTAAATCAGCCATAAAAGCATTTGTAACATATTTTAGTTAATGCAATTAAAACTACAATGAGATACAACTGTGTAACTGTTAGATAGCTCAAAGCTAAAAAAATATCTGACCAAGTGTAGGCAAACGTTGCTGTGAAACTAGAACTTATACATACTAGTGGGAATATATAATAGCACCACCACTTTGGAAATCACTTTGAGAGATTATTTAAAAATATATTACATCTAGCCTACAACCTAGCCATTCCTCTCCTAGGTATGTGTACAGGAGAAATTAAAACATGTTACAAATGTTTTCATGTCTTATTTACACACACAAGCATATGTCATTTTGTGAAATGTCTTCTGTTCAAATTGTTTGCCCTCAGCAATTTATTTTTAAATAGTTTGTATTTCTATTAATGAGTTTTGAAAGTTCTTTAGCATTCTTAATGCAAAATCTTTGTTAGTTATATGATGCTAAATGTCCACACAAGGATTTGTATAAGAATGTCTGTAACTTATTTTTTGTGAATGCCGAAATATGGACACAAGTCAAATGTCTACAAACAAGTGAATGTATGAATGAATTGTGGCATCTCCATGCAGTGGAATACTCCTCCACAAAGTAAATGACAGCACTGTTGGGACCTGTACCAATGTGGATCACGCTTTAAAATTATTGTACTGTGTAACATCTGCCATGCAAGAGTACATAGTTCACTTCTGTAAAATTCTATAAAGAAACGTGAATCTGTAATGACAGAAATTTGAGCACGGTACTGAGAATTAGGACATGAACATCCTTCGGAGAAGGTGAAGGAAACCATATTCAGTTTACACAAATGTTCATGTGAAAGCAACAATTGTTGAGATTTCAAGACCGTGTCTGAAGAATCTATGTTCTAATCCAAATGAATTCCTTTGAGAAAAGTGTAATTTTAGAAATGGTAACATTGCCATAAAACTGTAACAAATAAAAGAGAGAAGACTACTGTTTATTTATTCTCAGTAATTTTTTTCTAAGTTCTAATTTTATGATTTATGACTGTATTTGGGTTTTCTATAACTTTCAAATTTTCACTTCACTTGGAGTAGGGTAAATAGGAAGTTGAAATATTTTAAAAGTTCAAAATGGTAGTAAATAATGACAATTACACGTTCCAAAGAACATAGAATTATAACTGTGCTTAAATGATACTTTCTTATAATCGGCTTTTCGGTTTTTAGAGACAAGCTATTATAAGCCATTTATTATCATAAAAGCATGTGGTTTTAATGCTTGAATGCTGAAATGTGCAAATGATATTTCTCTTTCCTTCAATCACCTGCTATAAATCAAATTTATCTTCTTCAGAGCTTTGTTAGAAGAACTAGGGGGAAAGCTTCTAATCATAAAATCAAGGTACATAAGTTGGTTGTATTTAGCAAGTTTAAACATTTTATGGTCTACATGTATTCATATGTAAAACATATATAGTACTCAAACTTTTAGATATTTTGGAATAACCTATTTCTGCAAAAGTCAATTTAATCGCAGTTTTTAAAACACATTAGATTTGCATTTTAACTGTTTGTTAGTTTGCTTTTGAAACAGTAAAAATTTCTAAAGCTTTTTGGATACATAAGAGTGTCCTAATCAATGATTTGTGCTTTCTTTTCCTATTTTCCTTAAAGCTTTTCCCATTCCCTTAACACATGTCTATAAACACCATCTCTCTAAAGGGTTATGAACAAATATCTGAAACACAGTAATGTCTATTTTAAGATGTGCCCAATATTTTTGTATGTGTAATATACCATATTTAGTTTTAAAAACTAAGTGGAAAATTGAGAGTTCTCCAAAACCAAGACTAATCACTATAAAATTGCTATCATTAAGAGTGATAGCAATTAGATTTGGAAAGAGGAAAGAAGTCATTCTACATTGAATAATTGAGGAGATTAGACTGCCAGATCATAAAATGATTGTCAAACCTGGAAACAGGGCATATTTTTCACTAAGTGTCCTGGAAACAGGGCATATTTTTCACTAAGTGTCCTCTGAGGAGTCCAACACCAGAAAAGCTCTAGATTGATTACTGGAAATGAATATACCAAGGTCTTGAGACCTCATTCATACCCACTGATTAGTTGTTATAAGAGTGGACAGTATAAAAAAAAAAAACCCAAAAGCAAAAAACCTACATTTGCATAGCAATTCATCAGCTTGTTCTTAATTACATCGTTGTTTAAAAATACAAAATTGGTGCATGTTTTCCTAGAAGTAACTTTAGGAAAGGTATGAGAGGGACCTCTAAAAACCCATATTTTATTTATAAAAAGTTGTGTATTTATTTTTATATGTTTAAACTTTGGTCTTCTTCAAAATACTCTGTTTGATGCTAAACACCTAGTGAGATTCTTTTTTCCACTGTTAGAAACAGTTTTTGAACTCGTCAATTTTTAATGCCTATTAGTGCTTCTGCTGTTTTTTGTTTCGCCTCTTCCACAGTGTCAAAATGTTTCTCTTTGAGGATTTTTTTCAAGGGGGTGGGGGGGAGAGGAAAGTGCTTTCGGCAAGATGAGGTGAACAGTGAGGGTGGGACATGGGGGTCATGTCATTTTGGGTCAAAAACTGCTGAATACTCAGCATGATGTGGGCAGGCTGTTGGTGTAAATCATCCTTCGTGAAATAGACAAACGTGTTGAAAGAATGTCCACAAAAATACACTGAAGCAGAAGCAGCCTCTCGCAATAGCGTGCTGGTGGCACATTGATGCCAATGGGTTCCTAGAAGACTTACCTAGTGGGGGAAGTTTATACTACAAGGGACACAACCTTCAACAAAACTTTTGTGTTTTTTGTGAGTCCTGCCTCATACTTGTGTTCTGTTAATTCAGACTCAAAGGAGAAGTTATATACAGCATTGAATTTGATAATTCTATGTTATAATACTGTTTAGTTATCTAGAGCCATTCTCAAGAGTGAGATAACCCCAGCCCTGTCTTCAAGTAAGAGCTTAAATCTTCCTTTATCTTAAGCACTGATCTCTTAAACTCCCCCACTTAGTTTTACTGCTTGAGTTTCTACAAGCCCTCAGCTCTAGCTCTCCTCAGTGTTCTGTTTCCCTATTTCATTTTTAGTTCACAAACACGACTATCCTGTATTTGAACCTTAATCTACATTTTTTCTTTCTTTTTTATATCCAATCATTTAACGTATCTATTTAAGGCAGTGTCATTTAAGAGTTGATGCTGTGTTATCTTAATCCGAAGTTGCAAATCATCTTCACTTCCTGTAAAGAAAACCATCAGTACTGAGGGGCACATGTGTGGTATGTATTTGGAGAATGGCATTGGGCTAGAAGAAGCAGAAAGCAATACTACTAAATATTGAACTTTTGAGAAAAAAGTCTTAAAGCGTACAATGCACAAAGTATGCATCATAAAGGGAAGTACACTCATATTTTGTGAAATATATTTTTACGTTATTTGTAAATACTTGGTAAGATTAAAAATTGCCTATAATATAAATAAACAAGATAAAATCTGAAAGGAAGTATTTTAAGTGTATAAATATTTGAAAGGATTGATATTTCAAGTATTTAAAGAAAATGTGAAATAAATACAATAAAGTAAAAGAACTGATAGAAAGCAATAATTAGAAGGTATAATGTTAACTTTGAGAAGAGTATACACAGATAGTCAATAAAATACATGAAAAGATGTTCAACTTTGTAACAAATAAATTCAAATCAAAAGAAGACATTTCATACCTATCAGATGTTATATATTTTTGTGTTGATATTATTCTGTGTGTTGGCCAAAATATGGAGAAAAAAGAACTCGAATGCTATCCTAATAAGTAGATTTTTCAAACAACTTAGAAAGAAACTTATCAATATCTCATTTGAAGATCATTTTGAAATACTATGGAAATCTAAATTCTATTCATAATATAGATGCCTCAGAAAAACCCACGTGTGTGATGGGATTTGTACAAGAATATTTACCAGAGGATTGTGTGTCTTGTTCAAATTTTTAAATGGTCTAAAATTTAATTAATAGAACAATGAAATAAAAAGTAATTTATTTACAAAATGAGATTTGTACAGAAGCGAAAATTATAACTGCATACATCAATATGTATAAATCTCTAAAATACCAAAAAGCATATCGTGGAGTAGTGATGTTTGTCAACCATTTTATATATATTAATTAATATATGTTGATAGCATCTACAAATAAATTTAAAATTTATGAATGGGTGCATATTTAGCAAAAGTGGAAAAACATGCAAAAGAATAATATCCCTGAATTAATGGTCATAGTGACCTCTGAAATGAATAGGGGTGAAGGCAACCAGAATATGATCACAGGTCTCAAGTACATTAGTAGCATTTTATTTTTTAAAATACGGCACAATGTAAAGAGTTTCCAAATATGATACAATGTTAAGATTTTTAAAAACACGATACATAGGTATTGATTATATTAACCTCTGTTTGTTTATAAATGCACATGTTCCCCATTATTTTAGTTATAATACATATTTACAATATGCATAATATAGCTATAAATATATATTATATATTGTTTACTATAAATTATATTTTGTATAGAGAAATATATACTAATATATCTAATTTTAAAAATAAAATTCTCTCACAAAATCTTGAGTCATCCCTAACATTTTACTTTGAAGGAGTGAAAATGTTGTTCACCAATGGGGAACAATTAATTGACATCGCAAAATAGAAATGAAAAATGTTTGAAAACAGCCAGACTTACCTTCCAATACTAATTCTACATTTCATTCATCCATTAAATCCGTGACATGGACATTCATTAGCATGCTCATTTCTAACTAAGACACTAAAAAATCTTCAATACAGGCCATAGTAGGCTAAAGAGAGATGAGAAGATCACAGCCACTATAAATACAAGACTCAAATTTTCAAGATTAAGAGATATGTCTACCCACGATCTTGGAAGTGAAATATATACAGTTTATGATGATATTGAAAAATACAAAGTTATGTGCACAAAATTAGGTTCAGATAATTGGATGGAGTCCATTCAAGTGAGGGGCCTTCACCCTTAAGCTTTATTCGTTTCATGGTAAAGGCTTTTCTTGAAATGGTTATTTTTATGTGAAGTTGGTCATAAATAAGTAAGGAATCACAAAGAAACCTCTAACATGGGCTACCCAACTTGAAAAAGAGTGAAAATAAGGCAAAAATCTGTACAGCTTAAAAAAAAAGACATCTTCTCCTACGGACACTTTGAAGTTCCTCAGAAGATCAAGAATAAAAAATATGTTAAAATCTCCCAACGATAAACTTGCTTACTTTTTATTTTACTTATTTTAGTTTGTATTAATATATAATGAGATTTTTATACTAGGACCATGTAAATCATATTGTTGTCTCTTAGGTGCATTGGATATTTGCATCGTGATGACATGTTATTCTTACCTATTATCTCTTCTAAGTATTACTTTGTCTCATTCTCTGTCTCCTTTAATTATGGGATTGTAATTACCTCTCTGTTAGAACATCGTATTGTATTACTATGTCGCTTGCAATCTTTTAGATAGTTGCCTTGTCTCTTTTAAGTTTTATTATACATAATTTCTTCTTTCTCCAGTGTACTAATTCTTCTGATGTGTTAGATGTTCTGGCAAATCAATTTACTAGGTTCTTGCTTTTCAATACTGTGTTTCGCTGTAGAGAAAATTTCTATTTGGTTCTTTGTAGTTTCTAATTCTTTGCCAGATTTACATATTTCCTGTTATTTTCTGAAACATATCAAGCATGTAATTTTATTTTAACAACTGTAACTTTATTGTTTAAATTTCTTACAAATCTGATTTCTTTTTTTTTCTCTTAAATTTCAGTCTTAATGTTGACTTCTCGTGCTTGCTTTTGTTTTTACTTATGTGCTGGAACTAATATGTAGGTAATTGTAGAAATAATGTCAGACCTTGGATGACAGTATCTTCTCCATGAGATGATTTATGTTTGATTCTGGCTGCAGTCTCTGATCAGGCTGATCTGTGTTCAACTCACCCTTGTTACACAATGCAACCCTTTGGCATCTGACTAAAAGTATTTTATCCTCTGATTCTACTCCCTTAAGGTAGGTAATGCAGACCAGCCTTCTGGTAACAATGACCAAAAATGTTGGGTTAAAAAAAAAAAAAAAAAAAACCCTGAAAGGTATCATAGAGCTATGGAGATAATGAATAATAATGGACCCAAGGTTGAGAGTTAAGAAAAGAAGAAAAAGCAGAATGCATGCGTGACATTTGGGGCATTTGCCCCCTAAAATTCCATGCTACATGACACACTAAAACTGAGGATCAGAGTAGCCTTTTAACAATTTATATGTACCATCAAATATTTTATATCAACTCTTTATTCCAGTGTGTGCAAGCAAAGAAACCTAATTCATTTTAAGAACAAATATGCAGGTTGCAATTTTATAGCTCTTCTTTAATATGTGAAGACAGGAAACAACAGCAATCATATTGAGACCATATGTCTGTGAGAAGGACATGAGCTCATAATGATGTGTCTACTTTAATGTTAAATCTTAACACCCCAATTGTCTTTCTGGTATTTATCCTTGAAGTAGCCAGGCTACTGTATAACATATATTTTTCTACAAACACAAGGACAAAGAAATGGCACGCATATCCTGATTTGTTAATTTTTTATTCAAGATAGGAAAGATCGTATTAGTAAGAGTGATTTGCCACACTAAATGATTCTGCTTCACTATTTAGTTTGTGTGATGTAGCATTAACTCTAGGTAACAGCCGTTACAAAAGAACTTGATTTTGTTTAAAAGTATGTTTATTGACTGTTGGTTTTTATTACAATAAAGCTGCTTTTTTAATATCACAAATTATTAAACCTTGATTTGCCTTTCACTCTTTAAACAATAGCACTTATTCGAAATAACATTTCCATCCTCGAAGTCCAAATTGATTTTCATTTCAATAATGATGAAGTTTTTTTGAAATTTTGATGGTGTATTTTGAATAAAATCACTGATATTACACGTTTAACATCAATCTGTCTATATGAGCAGACTGTTTAATATATCTCTCTCATTGAACTCAGCTATATAGAGAGATAACTGTAAGTCCAAGTCATAGTATCCTTAAAATAAATAATAATCAAAATAAAATAAACACCTACTAAATAGGTTAAAATGGACTAGCAAGACATGAAAAGAAAAGTAGGGAAAGTTAGCTCTAAGTCTGGGGAAACTGTGTCTTGGCCAAAACACTGTATCAGGCCTGACTATGGGTAAGCACAAAGTCTTGACACAGTCAACAATTACAGTCTTTGAAGGTGTTGCAGTCGAGAGCTCAGGCCTCTCTGGCCAGATGTGCTCTCACACATATTTGCATTCTCAGTCCAAGAACACGCATCTCTAGGTCTCTTTATGGGAGACTTTGCTACCATTGATGAGGCCTTTTTATAGAGGGGAAAAATAGAAACTATTAGGATATTTTCTCACAATCGTACTTAGTGCTTGTTACATTCTACCCTACACGTCTTCCTCATTTTTCTAACCTTTCTTCCTCATTTTTCTAACCTTTCTCCCCTTTCCCCACCCCATGGCCCATAAAGCTGCATTCTTCAGTTGGAGGCTCTTTTAGCATTGAGAGGACCCTCACATCTGTGTTGATCCACTTGACCTTCCACTAGTACACTGTTGTACGGGGAGAAATAAAACCAGGAGGAGTCTGCACTTTCTCTGGTTTAGTATCCTGCCCACACTATCACAGAAAATTAATTTCAAATCTCACTGTTACTTTCATTTTGACGCATCTGACACCTGGCAACTCAGCTCTGTCTTCTATTTGGTTGAATTCTTGATAAAGTCAACAGAAAAGGCTGTATAGCATGATAATGTATTCCAATTAAAAAAAAAAGAGGAAGAAGCGACATGAAGGATGAAATAATAAAGCTCCAAAGTGCATCTAATGAGTCTTACTAGATGGAACTAGAGTGATAAACAACAATAGCAACAAATACTTTTCTTGGAACTACAACAACAACAACAGTCACAAAAACAAATACTTTTCTTTGAAGAAGCAAAAGGAGAGCTCGGGGAAGCTGGCAGCAGAGCCAGTCAGACGATGTGAGTCCCAGCATGAGTGAGTGAGTGAGTGTATGGACAATTTTGTGTATGTATCTGAGAGTAAGTGGGCAAGTGAGTGGCTGACTGAGTAAGCACCTGGGAACAAGTGGCCAGGGCTCTCCTGATGAAGAGGCTGGTGTCACAGCAGCTCTGCTTGGTCCCTAGCATTCCTGGGGTACAGAATCTGCCCTTTCTTTAAAATCAGCAAAGCCCTTCCCAGGTAGAAGTTGCTGGGAGAGACTGCCATCTCCAGGATCTGCCTCATCACTGCAGCACCTGGCCAGACTTTGGGAGCAGCAAATTAGCCAGAGGCAGAGCCCCACTGAGAAGACAAAAGAGGCATTCTGCCCCTATCTTGAAAACTGGGCAGGGAAGTACTCTGACTTGCAACCACAGAGCGACAGACCTGATCTCTGTGACCAGCGGGTTAATAGCTCAGGGAGTGATTATGACCTAGAGGGACTATTCCAAAAGCACAAAATTTGGAGGGATAGGACAAGGGCTGAGTATCAGTGCCCCAACCTCTACATCTTGAGATTCAACCATGGGACAAAGGGTGCAACCAGAAAAGGATAAGGAAGACTCCCAAAGAGATCAGCAGTGAGTCCAGAGCTGACCCAACTACTTACCCCCAGCAATCCTCTGAATGTTGGAATTACGTGGCTGGGGCATAACTGAGAAGGATGAACCGAGGTGAAGCCCGGATGTCAGCCATGATAGTAGGAGTCTACTCCAGGATAAGCATGGCTGGGGTACCCCCACCAGCACCTGAGGAGTAGACAATCCTGCATCTCCCTACTGGATGGGATACTCCGGACCACACAAGAGTGGGAGGGGAAGACTGAAGTCCCATCTACCCTAATCACCCCCTCCTCCCCTGGGTCAGGCACTGGGGAGATTGTGAATGAGGCCACAGCTCCATGGGACACAGCAGAGGGGCTTACCTGTGAGAAGCTGAGAGGAACAATTACAGAACCTGCCACAAGAGGAAGATTAGTACCCAGAAATTTTTTAAAAGATTTTCTTTGTGCATTCATGTGTTGATGAGGATTCAATGTACATTCCCCTCCATTTTTTCCTCCTTTTTTCCCTTTCTTTCTTCTTTTTGTTCTTCCTTTCTTCTTTCATTTTTTGTTTTCAGGTTTTGGGTGTACATGAATGTTTGAGTGTCCATCTTTAAGTTTCTTTGTTGTTGTTGTTTTAGTTTAAAGTGTGTGACTGTAGGTATGAGGGTTTGATTTGCATTCCCCATTTTTCTCTGTTTTTTTTTTCTTCTTTCGTTTTATGTTGGGTATTTGTGTGTGTGTTTGTGTGTGTGTGTATGTGTGTATTCAATTTCCTTTCTTTTGTGTTCTTTGTGTTTTCTTTTCTGCTTTGCTTTTCCTATTTGTGTGTGTGTGTGTGTGTGTGTGTGTTCAATTTCCTTTCTTTTGTGTTCTTTGTGTTTTCTTTTCTGCTTTGCTTTTCCTATTTGTGTGTGTGTCTGTGTCCAGTGTTGACCCAACCCTCTAACTCCCCAGTATTCCTCTGAACATCAGATCCACATTGCTGGGGCACGTCTGAGAGGGACTAATTGAGGGGGAGCCTGGAAATCAGCCATGACAGTAAGACTTTACTCCAGCATAAGCCTGGCTGGGGTCCCCCCCACACAAGTACCAGGGAAGGAGACAAAACCACACTAACTCACTGGAGGGGATTCCCCAGACCATATGAGCATGGGAGGGGAGGACTGAAGCCTCACCCCACCCACTACCCCTTCTCCTCCTCCCCTGGGTCAGGCACTGAGGAGATTGTGATTTGGGGGGTGTTTTATTATTTTTTGCTTTTGTTTCTGCTTTTGTTTTCCTGTGTTTTTTGTTTATCTGTTTGATCTTGTTTGTTTTCTTATTTTATTATTTTTGTGCATCCTGTTTCATTCTACTTTTCTCTGTTCTCTTCATTGCTGTTACTTTATCCTGCACTCTGTGGATACACACACATACTGATTGCATCATCATATAGAGTGGTGGTGGGGAGTGGATCTCAGGGAACCCATTTCCTAGACAGTAAGCATTGCGATTTACAAGTAGTTTCTGAATCCTAGCTTCCCATCTTCCATCTTATTTGACTCTCAAATCTACAAGAGACAACAAAGCTTCCCTCCCTCAGCCCCATTTCAAAATGCAACACATTCACAACCCTAATCAGGGAAATATAGAGGGCCAAGCAAATATCAGAAGCCAAATCCCTCCCATTGCCACTGAATAATGGAACTAAAGAAAAATGAAAGAAATCTGTCACAAATGAGGAAAAATCAGCAAAGGATCACAGGTAATTACCAGTGTAACAAAGAGAAAGTGCCTGAAAAATTAGACCTCAGAGTCCAAACAATGGAAACCAATGATTACTGGCCCCCAAATACATCAGGTAATAGGGAATGAATGAAAAGAGTGAATAAGACTCCAGAAAAACAAGAGGCATCACTGAAAGAACTTGTAACAGAACTTTTGGCCATAAAAATTTCATCCAGGAAAAAAAATAACAAGATGACAAGCCTGGAAAGCAGAATTAATTGAGCAAAAAAAAGAATCTCAGAATTAGAACATTAAAATAAGTAATTAACCCAAAATGTGAAAAACATAGAATGAAAACTCAGAAAGAAAAACAAAGCCTCCAAGAGATGTGCGATTATCTCAAGAAGCTGAAACTACACCTGATTGGTAGCTCAAAGGAAGAAAGAGAAATGGAGAATACCTTGGAGCAAGTATCCCAGGAGATTATCCAAGAAAACATTCCCCATGCCACCAGAGACATGACCATCCAAACAAAAGAGATATAGAGAACCCCTGCAAGACACTAAATGAGAAAACCAACCACTAGACACATAATAATTTGTCTACACAAAGTAGTTATAAAAGAAAAAATCCCAATGGCAGCAAGAGAGAAAGGTCAGACTACCTATCAGGGAAAACCAATTAGAATAGCAGCAGACCTATCAGCAGAAACACTAAAAGTAAGAAGGAACTGGAGCCCTATATCCAAATCTCCAAAGTTAAACAATTTCAACCAAGAATTTCCTATCCAGCCAAGCTCAGCTTCATCAGTGATGGTGAATTAAAATTCTTCCCAGACATCCAATCCCTAAGAGATTATGCAGCTTCCAGACCAGCTCTACAGGAGGTTCTTAAAAATGTATTAAGCACAGAAGAAAAAAAAAACAGGATGACCATGCACTTCTCAAGAGAATAGAAGAAAACAGAATCAACAGGGAGTACATCATGACTATAAACTTGAAAGCATATGCATACATCAACCCAAAAGTTAAAAGAAAACAAAGAAAGGAAAAGCTTTATAAGACCTTTATGATGGAGATAAGCACTCACATTCCAAAAATTGGCCTGAACATGAATGGACTAAATGTACCACTGAAAAGATATAGAACGGCAAACTGGATTAAAAAAAATAAAACATGACCCAATAATTTTCTGCATCCAGGAAACTCATTTCACCACAAGGGATGCACCCAGACATAGAGGATAGAAAATGAATTTCTAGGTGAACGAATCACAAAAGAAGACGGTAGTCATGATCTTAATATCAGACAAAGCAACCTTTAAATTATCAAGGATACTACATAATGATAAAAGTTTCAATCTATCATCAAGAAATATCCATCCTAAACATATATGCACCCAACACAGGAGTACCAGCTTTTATAAAGCAACTACTAAGTAAATAAAAAAAGATATTGACTCTATCACTATCATAGCTGGGGGCTTAAATGCTCCCCTAACAACACCAGATCAATAATTGAGGCAAAAAAATCAACAAAGAGATCTGGACCCTCAACTTGATGCTTGACAAAATGGACTCAATAGACACCTACAGAACACTCTACCCAACAACCACAGAATAGACAATCTACTCATCACCACATGGAATTTACTCCAAGATTGATCATATCCTCAGCCATAAATCAAACATAAACAAATTTCATGAGACTGAAATACTGTCATGCACCTACTCAGACCACAGTGGAATAAAAATAAATATCAGCCAGGCTCGGTGGCTCAGCCTGTAATCCCGTGCCTTTGGGAGGCTGAGGTGAGTGGATTGCCTGAGCCCGCGGGTTCGAGGCCCACCTGGGCAACTTGGTGAGACCTTATCTCTACAATAAAGAAACAATCAGCCAGGCATGTTAGTGCACACCTGTAGTTCCAACTACTTGGAAGGCTGAGGCTGAAGGATCGCCGGAGCCCAGCAGGGTGAGGCTGTGGTGGCTGGGAGTGGCCACTGAACTCCAGTCTGGGTGACAGAGTGAGACTCCAAGTCAAAATAAATAAATAAATATCAACACTAACAAACACCCCCCCAAACCAACAAAGACGTGGACACTAAACAGCATGATGTTGAATGACTCCTGGGTCAACACAGAAATCAAAACAAAATTTTAAAGATTCCTGGAAACAAAAGAGAATGAAGAAACATCTTACCAAAATCTCTGGAATACTATGAAAGTAGTTCTAAGACGGGAATTCATATCCCTATGAACACACATCAAGAAACTGGAAAGATCTCAAGTTCATAGCCTAACAAATTGCCTAAGGGAGATGGAAAGGCAAGACCACCAAAGCCCTAACATCAGCAGAATAATCCAGGTCACCATAGTAAAAGTTCAAATTTGAGACACAGAAGACAAAAATACCATAGAAAAATGACAACAAAACAGTAAGCTGGTTCTATGAAGGATAAATGAGATTGATGGACCACCAGTCAAAAGACCTAGAAAAAGAGAGAAAAAGCCCAAATAAACACAATCAAAAATGCAAAATATCAAATCACAACTGACTTCAAAGAAATACAAAAGGTTATCAGAGACTCCTATGCACACCTGTATGGAAACAAACTTGGTAACCCAAATGAAATGGAGGACATTCTGACGTCACACAGCCTCTCAAGGTTGAAACAGGAAGACATTGAGACACTAAATAAACCAATAACAGCCCAGGAAATTGACTCTGTCATAACAAAACTACCTCCAAAAAACAAAACTGTGGATCAGGTGAATTTCCAGTGGAATTCAACAAAATGAACAAGGAGGACCTGATACCAATCCTACTGAAAGTAGTCCAGGCACTTGAGAAAGAAGGAACACTCCCTAAATCATTTTACAAAGCTAGTATTATACTGATACTCAAACCAGGTAAAAATCCAACAAACAAGAGAGCTACAGATCAATATCCCTGATGAACATAGATGCAAAAATTCTCAACAAGATTCTAGCAAACTGGCTCCAACAACACATCTCAAAAATTATCCACCATGACCAAGTAGGCTTCATTTCTAGAATGCAAGTCTTATTCCACATCCACAAGACCATAAATGTAATTAAATACATCAATAGATGTTAAAGCCAGAATCACATGATTATATCATTAGATCCAAAATAAAAACTTTTGATAATATCCTGCATCCCTTCTTGATAAAAACACTTGAATGGCCATCATTAATAAAACCTAGAAATAGAAGGACCATATTACAAAATAGTAATTGTCATCTATGATAAACCCACAGTCAGTATATTGCTAGATGGACAAAACCTGGAAGCATTTCCCCTGAAAACTTTAACAAGATAAGGCTGCCCACTCTTATTCCTTATTTTTATCTATTTATTTTTTTTGAGTTGGAGTCTCACTCTGTCGCCCAGATTGGAGTACAGTGGCTGCTTCTGGCCACCACAGCCTCGACCTGCTGGGCTCCGGCGATCCTTCCGCCTTAGCCTTCCAAGTAGCCGGAATTACAGGCATGTGCTACCATGCCCGGCTGATTTTTTGATTTATTGTAGTGTTGAGGTCTCGCTGCCTAGGCAGGTCTCGAACCCGTGGGCTGAGCAATCCACTCACCTCAGCCTCCCAAAGGCGTGGGATTACAGGCTGAGCCACCGAGCCTGGCTTCTCATTCCTCTTGTTCCCCTGTGTTCAAAGTCCAATATAAAGCAATTAGACAAGAGAAGGAAATCAAGAGTATTCAAAAGACAAACAGGAAGTTATCACTCTTTGCTGATGATATGATCCTATAGCTCGAAAATCCAAGAGACTCTCAAAAACTTCCTTGCACTGATAAAAGATGTTAGCAAAGTTTCAGGGTACAAAATCAAGATGCAAAAGACTGTCACATTCTTATACACCAACAACAAATGAGTAAAGAAACAAATAAGCACAATCCCATTCATAATAGCCACACAAAAAAATGAAATATCTCATCATCTTCCTAACCAGAAAATTGAAAGACCTTTAGGATGAATCCTACAAAACACTGCTCAAGGAAATCTAAGAAGATACAAACAAATGGAAAAATAACCCATGCTCATGGACAGGAAGAATCAATATTGTTAAGATGTACATACTACCCAAAACAACCTACAGATTCGATGCACTATCCATTAAATCACCAACATTATTCTTAGACCTGGAAATGACAACACAGAAATTCACATGGAAACATAAACAACCGTGAATAACCTCAACAGTCCTTAACAACAGAAACATTGTGAGAGGTATCACACTTTCGGACTTTAAACTTTACTGTAAGGCTAACATAGTCAAAACAACTGGGTATTGGTACAAGAATAAGCACATAGACCAAAGGAGCAGGATAGAGATTCTGAAAGCAAAACCTCAATTTCCTAAACAACACATCTTTGACAAAGACTCCACCACCAACCACTGGGGAGAGGAGAACCTACTTAGTAAATGGTGCAGGGAAAATTGTCTGTAATCATGTAGAAGGTTGAAACAGGACTCCTACCTATCATCATACACAAAAATCAACTCTAAATAGATCAAAGACCTAAACATAAAACAACGACGTATAAGAACCTTAGAAAATGTGGAGACACATTCATGGATATTGGAATTGACAACCAGATCCTGATCAGAACCCTGAATGCTCATGCCATAAGAGATAAGATAGACAAGTGGGACCTCATCAAACTGAAAAGCTTCACAAAGCAAAAGAAACCATCAAGAGAGCAGGGAGATAACCCACAGAATGGAAGAAAATATTTGCCAACTGTATATCTGACAAAGGTCTAATATCTGGGATCTACAAGAAACTCAAACAAGCTGAAAGGAAAAGAACAAACAGCCCCATTAAAATGTGGGCAACATACATGAATAAACACTTCTCAAAAGAAGACATTCGAGCAGGCAACAGACACATGAAAAAGTGTTCTGCCTCACTAATCATCAGAGAAATGCTAAACAAAACCACCTTGAGATACCACCTAACTCCAGTAAGAATGGCCATCATTAATAAAACAAAAAACCAACAATTGCTGGCAAGGGTGGGAGAAAAGGGAGCGCTTCTACACTGTAGGTGGGAATGTAAAGTTGTTCAACCTCTATAGAAAACAGTGTGGCAATTTCTAAAAGAATTAGATTTGACCTTCCACATATGCAACAATCCCCCTACTGGAAATATACCCGGAGTAATTCAGATCACTCTATGAAAAAGATACCTTCATATGCATGTTTATTGCAGCACCATTCACAGTAGCAAAAACATGGAACCAATTGTGCTGCCCATTGAAACAGGACTGAATTTAAAAAGTGGTACATATGCACAATGGAATATTGTGTAGTCACAAAGGACAAACATATGGACTTTGTAGCAACTTGGATGAATTTAGAGTCTATAATACTCAATGATCTATCACAGAAAGTAAGAACTGAGTACCACATGTTCTCACTCATAAATGGACCCTGAACATTCACTGTAATACTATAAGAAAGGAATTGACATTGGTGGGACACTGCCAGGGGATTGTGGGAGGGGCACGTAACATCATTAAGGGTGCCTGATCTCAAACCAGGCAAAGTGGGGACCAAAGGGAGGTCCAAACTTTACCTGTAAGATGACCACTTGCATGTCTAATCCTGACTTGTACCCTACATCTTTAAAATAATAAAAAAGAAAAGGCAACAGATACATCAGTGCAAAACTGAGCTAAGTTTTTAGAGAAAAGGAGAAATAAATGATGCTGCTAAAAATGTAAAAAAGGCAGTAGCAGTAGATTATCCATAGAATACAAAAATTTTCAAAACTAAGAAAAATGTGTGCCAATAATTTTGACAATTGGGATGAAAAAGATAAAATGTGTTTAGGCTATTCATAATATCCAAGAGGGTAGAAACAGATGAATGCCATAAGCAGAATTTTCAGATGGCCCCATGTCCCTTAATGTGGAAATTCTATATAGTCCTTATAATTTGACCCAATCAAGAAAATCGCCAAGAGTGTTTTGGTAAAAGAGAAGGAAGAAGTCACAGAGATTTGAAGCTGCAACAGATTTTCCTGTTAACCTTAAAGAAACGAATATCTTGTTGAACAAAGGGGTATGTGGCAGAATCTGTGGGAAGCTTCTAGAATTTGAAGATCGTCTTCAATTGACCGTCAGACAAAACATTGTAACTTCTGTCCTACAACTTCAAGAATCTAAATTCTGCTAACTTTTTAATGAGGTTGTAAGAAGATCTGAAGAAATCACAATCCTGACCAACACAATTATTTCAGTCTGGCAAGTGACCCAGCTAACCTATATCAGATTCCTGACCCACAGAAACTAAGACATGTAAATTAGAGTTCTTTTCCATTACTAAATTTACAGTAATTTGTTATGAATTCATAGAAAACCAGTAAAGTAAATCACATATCTATTTATTCTATAATGTACTATAACATTGTTAAAAATAAGTAAAGATTTTGAAAGAGAAGAATAGGATCAATTAAATGTATGACTTAGCAACCCAGATACCCATCGAAAGAGAACTCGACAAAAAAAAAGTGGTATCTATACTCGATGGAATACGATGTAGCCGTAGAGAATAAAATCATGTCCTTTACAGCAGCATGAATGCAGCTGGAGACCATCATTCTAAGTGAACTATCACAGAAATAAAAAACTGGATATGACATATTCTCACTCATAAGCAGGTCCTAAACGTTAGGTATGAGACCTCAAAGTTGGGAACAACAGACCCTTGTATATCATGTCTAATACCAGGGGGAGAGAGTGTTTGTTAGAAACCCAAACCTGAACAGCACACAATTTACTTATGTAGCAAATCCCCACAACTCTAAAATAAAAAACAGAAACAAAAATAAATGAATGAATGAATGAATTAGTGATGAGAAATACTATATTAGCAAAGTAGCAATTATTATGTGGACCTTTTTTAAAAAAATTAGTGTTTCATAGTATACACATCAGGATTGTATATACAGGGAGTTTATATTAATAAACCTTTAAAAAATACTTCCCTCTTATGTAATCATTTCTAATTTTTTTTTTTGAGTCGGAGTCTCACTCTGTCGCCCAGGTTGGAGTGCAGTGGCCGCTCCCGGTCACCGCAGCCTCGACCTGCTGGGCTCCGGCGATCCTTCCGCCTCAGCCTTCCAAGTAGCTGGAACTACAGGCGCGCACTACCACACCTGGCTAGTTTTTGATTTATTGTAGAGATGAGGTCTTGCCAAGTTGCCCAGGTGGGTCTCAAACCTGCGGGCTCAGGCAATCCACTCACCTCAGCCTCCCAAAGGCGGGGATTACAGGCTGAGCCACCGAGTCCGGCTCATTTCTAATTTTTATTTTAGAATAAACTGGTATAAATTATGTACATTCAGAATAAAGATAGCTTTGCCAATTACATTTCAATGACTGTTTGCTTTTTAGCTAAAACTGCCAATTGTGTAAAAATTTTAATGGGCAGTTTTAGCACATCGATGATTTAATAGTGATTAATAAGTATGTGACTATGTAATATGCTCTCTGATACAATAATTATACAAAATGGTACCACACAGGAAAATAATTTATCAATAAATTAAAATGACTGAAGCATATAAATAATTCAGTATGTGCCAATCTTTGTTCTACACTCTTCCAAACAATAAATTTAACCATTTAAAAATTTTTAATTGACAAGTAAAAAGTGTAACAAATTTAATCATTACAATGATTTGATCACATGGAGAGTAGTGTCTTCACGAGAGGTGACTATCTTGTTTAGTGGTACAGTGTTATTTAGCAATGATGAGTACTTTGGCACATAGTAACTTTAGGTTATAGAGCTGGGGTTTGAGCAAAAGTACTCAGATTCTAAAGCCACATCCTTAACCATTATGGGACTGCTACATACTGAAAATAGAAAAGTCAAGATAAGGTAGGCCTAATCTATGTGTACATGGCATTAGTGTTAAGGAGATGCATCACAACGACAAGGATTAACACATTTTACAGTGCAGAAATGTTCTTTAAAAAATCTGTAGGGCAACAGCTTTCAATAGAATCAACAAAATCAAAATATATGTGACATCATTGGAGAATATATTACCAAAATATGATATAAGCATTTGCACAGAGATGCAAATAATTCATACTAGCAGGATAAGCAAAACAAGTAAAATTAATGTACAAAAAATAAACATTTTACAGAAAAGAAATCTTTCAGGAGTAGTAAATATATATAAATTTTTCTTAACCTTGCTGGAAGTGAGAGGAGAGACAATTAATACGATAAGGTAAAATCTTGTAACTGTTATATTGTCAAAAATAATAAGATCCAACACTGTTGAGGGCTTATAGAAATGATTATATTTTGTTTATGTGACAGTGAATGAAATCAGTTCTTTTCAAACAGAATTTGGCTTTCTTTAACAAATATAAAAAATGTAATTATCTTTTGACTTAAAAAAAAATGCATGCCTTTGAAAATAAATATTATATGTAAGGCTATGATGCAAAGTGCCGTAAGTTCATAAAGTTGCACACAGTCTATAAGAGATCACTGAATAAAATACTAAATGATATGCAGTTATCTAAAAATGTTGCAGTATAATTTGTACAGTTAGCTCTAAGAGTTCTAAAATAAACATAAAAACATCTTATGCCAACTATATCTATTTGCATATATTTAAAAATTGGCGAACTAGAAGATATCGTACAACAAATTTAGAAGCTCATAATATTACATTTGGGCAAATATGAAACAAAATTCTCTAAATGTCTGACTTTTTTTAAAAAAAGTCAGAAAAAATAGGAACAAGAGAAATATAGAACAGCAAGGAAAGAGAGGAATTAAAGAACACTAGCAAGGAAGAAGCAGAAAGAGAAAAGGTCAAGAAAGAGGAATAGAAAAAGGGTTGAACAATAGAAACAGTGAAAAATTAAAAGAAGCAATTTAGGGAAAATCTATAAGGGAATGATGGATAGAAGAAAGAAAAAGAACTCAGTGAACATTGTAATACTTATCCCATTGTTAGAAAGCAAAACTTAGAAAAGTAAGTTTGTATGATGGTCTCATTATAATTAATAGTAAAATATTTGTATAGGTAAAAGGAAATGACTGTATGTACTGGTAAGAACTCAGAAAAGGCTTAGTGGACAGCATGATTGTTAAAGATTTTT
Source organism: Carlito syrichta (assembly GCF_000164805.1). NCBI lineage: Eukaryota > Metazoa > Chordata > Mammalia > Primates > Tarsiidae > Carlito > Carlito syrichta. The sequence continues at coordinate 167,465 of NW_007246346.1, read as the reverse complement.
TTCTTTTATTGGGATAAAAATTAAATATAAAAATGCTAAGGGGTTGAACAGATGTTATTCTTTACCTCCGAGCCAATTTTAAGACTCATATATATTTAATTATTCAGTGAAGCAAGAAGTGAATTAAGGAGTTTCGTTCCCAAAAAACAGAGTCTGCCAAATTCAAAGTTATAGATATATGAGACATTAGTAGCAAGCATAGATTGTGTCCTTTCCTGTATGTGTCAAAAATTTGCCTTATAGATGTTTTTTCTAATGTCTCCTGTCCCTGTTTCATAGATTTTAAGATATATTACACAGAATGGAAAGGGATTAACATACTACCTGGTATTCAGTAGGCAAAAAATTAATCACTCAGGTTATTGTGGTTGCCTAAAAAAAAAAACAAAATCAACTTTGATAAGGTGAACAAAATCACCTAAAATGAAATGAATCTATAATATTGAGAGGACTTTTGGGCTCTCCATGAAAAAAAAAAAAGGTAAGGAAAGACGGGAGATTTTGTCAGAGGTTGAGATTAGGGCTTGATTGAGTTCCCCAAAGCTCCAGTGATTTGCAGTATTTCTATTTTCCCATCGCATTCCCACCCTGTCGACCCCCCAGATTATTTAGACAGGCCTCCATCATGTCTAAAAATTGCCAAAGCAACCAATTCCCCAAAATAGATAATGCTAGAATTGAGGGTTCCCTCAACCAATCAATCATTCAGAACCACCAGCTGGTAAAGCCTGCCAGGCTGTACACCATCATCAGGACTGGTCTGATGCAATAACGACCATCCCCAACCCAGTGATGCCTCGCAACCTCTGGAAGTTCTGGTCTGACCTAAGCAAGATGCCACAGTTTTTTTTCTTTCTTTGTTTCAGTTGCAATTGATTGCTGTGGTCTGGAAGTAACAAATAGGGCCAGATTTTTCTCCCATAATCTGAAGTCCAGATATAAACAGCTGTTAGCTTTGGTTCGGTTTCCGTACCTCTACCCTGCCTTCTTCAGCAGATAGGTCTGTTGTCCCCATCTTTTTGATTGTCTCCTAGTTGTGGTGCGACTGACACAGCTCAAAGCATCTGTCCCTTTTTGAAGGTGGCAAAATGAAAAAAAAGGAACACATCCAACAGTTTCTGGCTGTTTGAGCAGGAAACCAAAACTCCCCAAGGATTCATTCCTAAATCTTACTTGTCAGATTGGAGTGCCATGACCACCTGTAGTTGTAAAGAAGACTGTTTCAATGATGACAAGTGGGTTCCCTGAGAAAGAGAAAGGTAGTTCTGTGTCACCTAGAGCTAGCCTGCTACTATCAGTGATGCCTTAGTGTTGTCAGAAGCCGGCCTGGCCCTTGTAGCTAGGCCTTGATGTTCTCGAAACATAAGTATTTTTTTTCCTGGAATATCAACACCATACAAGGCAAATCTGGGACTGTAATGGATCAAGAAAAAAACAAGTACATGCCATAAACATGTCTGACCACAGTATAAAATATAAATATTTTTCACACCACAAAATGAGTAAATGTCCCCCTAGCTTAACTAACAGGAGTGATTGCTGTATCTTTACAAATTACTGTTTTAACCTTGACCTAGTCTTCTTTACTAGGTCTCATGATATAAAATGGTCTCATCACAGCATTCCATCAAGAGCAAAGCTCTAATATTCAAAATTCTCCTCAAAGTACCTCCCCCAAAGTCCAAAAATTTAACAAGTCTTTCCTAACACACTTTTACTAAAATGCTCCATCTTTCCCCATAGTGTTTGCCTTACCTCCTCACCACGTATAATAATCCAACTTGGTCAAGCACAAATGTGTTTCCAGAGGCCTTTGCCTGGACAGCATTGGCAACCAAAACCACTCTTTCTTTGACTTCCTTACTGCCAGTAGCCCCTTCCTCCAAGTCAGTGAGAAACTTCATGTTTATATCCTAGGCTTTGTGGTAATCAATAGTTGTAGCACCATAAAAATATCAGTTTCATGCATCTCACTTTAATCAACACTTATTTTTCCAATCACTTTTCACTTTACATCTTTTTAGTACCCACACTCCAACAATACTTGTACTTTCTTACAATCTGTAGTTGTAGTTAGTTTCCATTTTTTTCTATCTTGTTTCTGTACTATCCCTTCCTAGTTAATGTTCTTGCTAGGTCAACTTTGTAGCCTTCACTGTCCTTGGCCATTCATGCCCTGTCTTTGCTCCAGCTTTTCTATCAGACACATTTGGCAAAACTGTTCTTATCTGTCCTGCACCTTTCCCTGAGTAGATGAACATGCACATACATGAAGGATACCTGATCCATCTAAGCATATAAAGGATAAGTTATCTGACTTCAATATATAGCTACAAAGTTTCAGTGTTTCATACTGCACTGGCTCAAAAAACTGCTTCCCATGTATCTCTTGAAACATCCAAAACACACACTATCTTCCTATCCTCAGCAGACTATTTCACTTTCTATCCCTCAATGGACTGAATGCGTGTATCCACGTTGCCCCCAATCTATTTGTTAAAATCCTAATGCTCGTTGCAATGGTGTTAAAAAATGGTGCCTCAAGCCGGGCTCGGTGGCTCAGCCTGTAATCCCGCACCTTTGGGAGGCTGAGGTGAGTGGATTGCCTGAGCCCACGGGTTCGAGACCCGCCTGGGCAGCGAGATCTCATCTCTACAATAAATCAAAAAATCAGCCAGACATGGTAGAGCATGCCTGTAATTCCGGCTACCTGGAAGGCTAAGGTGGAAGGATCACCGGAGCCCAGCAGGTGGAGGCTGCGGTGGCCGGGAGTGGCCACTGCACTCCAGTCTGGGCGACAGAGTGAGACTCCAACACACACACACACACACACACACACACACACACACACACACACACACACAAAATGGTGCCTCTAGAGGATAATTGGGGTTTGACAGTGAAGCTCTCATGAATGGAATTAGGGATCTAATGAAAGGAACCCCAGCAAGCTCTCGCCTTCTTTCTACTGTGTGAGGATGCAACCCTCTCTTGCAAACTAAAAGAGATCCCTCACTGTAATCCAACCATTCTGTCACCTTGATTATGGGACTTGCACATTCCAGAAGTGTGAGAAATACAGTTTTATTATTTAAAAGCTACTCAATCTATGGTACTTTCCTATATGAACCTAAACTGACAGAGCACTGTTTCAATGAGAAAATCTGAATTATTTACAGCAGTCTAATTTTCTAGTCATGGCAATCATACCTTTACCAGTATTGTCTGAACTCCCTCTTGATATGGCAAATTATTATTTTTATCCAAAACCACCTCTTCAGAGTTGTATGCTGGATATCTATTTTTTTCTTCTTCACTTATATAATTTTTTCCCTGTAATCACCTCTTCTCTCTCTGGTGTCATTGGCTGTCTTGTCTTTATCGACTCGTTCAAACATATGAAATGATATCTTCCATCTCTAAAAAAAGACAGCAGAAACACTTCTTTGATCTCAGGTACCATTTATTTATTATCCGATGTCAGTTCTTCTCTATATCAAGTATCCTTGCAAGTGTTGTTTTTATTTGCTGTCTCATTCTCCTCTGTCTCCCCTTAAAACTTAGCATGAAATATTTTATACATTGAAAATGACAATATGTACAATATTTTATTGAATTTAAGATGCCATTGCCTGTGAGAGATGTCATTGTTTCAAATATCAATAAGAGAGCATTAACTCTTCCTGATAAAATTATAATTCAACATTGATTGGCAGATGCATTGCAATTTCATGGCTACAATAATGTGGAAAATGAACACCTTTGAAATTCAGTAACGTATATTATTTTCATGAATATGCTAAAAGTAATTTAGCAGTTAATACCCTTTGATCTATACAATAGAAAGAAAGATTTCATTTTGAATGTTTGGTTGCTCACAGCTTTCAAATCCTTACCCCTCATGTTTCCTCTGCACCTCACATCTTAGCAAACTGATAAAATCATAATGACATGTAGTAGTCACCATTATAGTATTATACTAAGGCAATGTTAATGTCCTAACAATGTCTCATGTTTCATCTATTCATCCTCCCCCAATCTGAACTCCAAAAACTAATCTTCTTCTCTGTTTTTTTTCCTACCTCTATAATTTTACCTGTTTTGAAATGTCTTAGAGTTGGATTATACAGTTTGCAGCCTTTTCATACAGGTTTCTTCCACTTAATATCAATTAAGCTGCCTCTATGCCTTTTTGTGTCCTTACAGTTGAATTCTTATTTTTTGTTTTTATTTTTATTTTTGAGTTGGAGTCTCGCTCTGTCGCCCAGAATGGAGTGCAGTGGCCGCTCCCGGCCACTGCAGCCTCCACCTGCTGGGCTCAGGCGGTCCTTCCACCTCAGTCTTCCAAGCTGGAACTACAGGCGCATGCTACCACGCCCAGCTAATTTTTTGATATATTGTAGAGATGAGGTCTCGCCAAGTTGTCCAGGTGAATCTCGAACCCTCGGGCTCAGGCAGTCCACTCACCTCAGCCTCCCAAGGCGCGGGATTTCAGGCTGCGCCACCAAGCCCGGCTCAGTTGAATTTTTAAATGTCAGTGAATAATATTCCTTTGAATGATATGTCACAGTTTGCTTAACATTTTTTTATTGAAGGATGTCTTGGTTGTCCCAGATTTTGGCAATTTGAATAAAACTTCTATAGATATTCTTGCAAATGTTTTTATGTTGGCATCACTTCTCAACTTAGCAAAGTTTCAACTTGGGTAAATAGAAAAAAAACAGGATGGCTGCATGTATGGAAAGACTAAGTTTAACGTTATAAGAAAAAAAATCATACTGTATTCTGAAGCGGTTGCACCATTTTTTATTCCCACCAGTAGTGAATGAGAGTTCCTGTTACTGCACATTTTCACTAGCACTGGCTGTTAGCTGTGTTTTGGATTTCAGCTGTTCTAAAGATGTGTACTAGTAGCACATTTTTGTTTTAGTCTGCAATTCCATATGCCATAGGAAGTTGAATATTGTTTTAGGTGTTTATTTGTTCTCTCTGTTCTGTTTTTTTGCCCATTTTAATTGGGTTGTTTGTTATCTGATTGCTGAGTCTTAAAAATTGTTTACCAGTATTTTATTAGTCATGAGTTTTACAGATTTTTCTCCCAGTATGTGGCTTGTCTTTGCATTTTCTTAGTAGTGATCAGTAGTGATGTCCCTTTATTCATTTCTGATGTTAGCAATTTGTGTCTTCTCAATATTTTCTTAGTTAGCCTCTTTCTATGCCAATTTTGTTGATCTCAAAGAACTTGTTTTTAGCTTTTTTGATTTTTCCTATTGATTTCCTGTTTTCAATTACATTGATTTCCACTCTAATTTTTATTTTTTCACTACTTATTTGGATTTTTTTCCTAGTGTTCTAAGTCAGAAGCTTGGATCATCACTTTCTCTATTTTGGAAAATCACAATTTGTATTAATATGTTTAAGTTATGAAGAAAAAAGTAAATGAAAAATTTAGAATACTGTTCTCAAATCATGGGTATTTAATTTGAAATGGAACAAAAAGTCATACAATCATACTGTAAACTTATTAGTAGTCAAATTAATAGTTGCTGAAAAGAAATAAACATGTAGGTATATTTTTAAAAAATAGTTTTCCAATGCATATATTATTCACAAATGGATATAATGTAATTAAAGGCATGATAATAACATGCCCACCCCAAAAAAGACTCCTTTATTTTTTTCTGCCAAGCATAACTGTAAATAAATGGCCTTAGAATTCTTAGCGTTAGAAATTTGTTGTACATTACAAGCTAAAATGGATTCCATTTTTGTAAGTTAAATATGTAGGAGCAAATCTCCTATTTACCTGCCACACACGTAAGTCTCTCTAGATATATATATGTATTTTTCCCCATTCTGTGGGCTGTCTCCCTGCTCTCTTGATGGTTTCTTTTCCTTTGCAGAAGCTTTTCAGTTTGATGAGGTCTATTATCACTTGTCTATCTTATGTCTTATGGCATGGGCATCTGAGGTTTTGAGCAGGAATAGGTTGCCTACTCCAATTCTCGTGAGGGTGTCTCTTGCATTTTCTAAGATTCTTATAGTTTGAGGTTTTATGTTCAGGTCTTTGATTCATTTAGAGTTGATTTTTGTGTATGGTAATAGGTAGGGGACCTGTTTCAATATTCTGCATGTGGTCAATCAGTTTTCCCAGCACCATTTACTGAACAAGTTCTCCTCTCCCCAGTGGTTGTTGTTGGAGGCTTTATCAAAGATGAGTTGGTTGAGAAATTGAGATTTTGCAACTGAATCTTGATCCTGTTCCATTTGTCTATCTGGCTGTTCTTGCACCAATACCAGGCTGTCTGGAAGTGTGATACCTCCTGCTTTGCTTCTTTTGCTGAAGGTTATTTTTTTTGGCTGTTCGTGGTCATTTATGTTTCCATATGAACTTCTTTATTGTCATTTCCGGTTCTAAGAAGAATGATGTTGGCAATTTAATGGGTATTGCATTGACTCTGTAGATTGTCTTTGGTTTGAATTTTTTCCTAGTGTTCTAAGTCAGAAGTTTGGATCACTGATTGCTCTATCTTTGGTAGGATGAACATCCTAACAATGTTGATTCTTCAAATCCATGAACCTGCAATGTTTTTCCATTTATTTATATGTTCTTTGATTTCTTTGAGAAGTGCTTTGTAGTTTTCATTGTAAATGTTTTTCACCTCTCTGGTTAGGAAGATGCCGAAGTATTTCATTTTTTTGTGGCTATTGTGAATGAGATTGTGCTTTTTATTTGGTTCTCTGCCTGTTTGTTATTGATGTATAAGAATGTGAACTGTCTTTTGCATATTTATTTTGTGCCGAGACTTGTTTTCTTCTGGTAATATACCCAGAAGAACTGAAATCATTCTATGAAAGAGACACTTACACATGGCAAGTTTTTCACAGCATTATTCACGAAAGCAAAACCATGGAACTAATTGTGCTGAAAGTAGATTGTATAAAAAAAGTGTGGTACATGTACACAATGGAGTATTACACAACCGCAAAGAAGGACGAACCTATGGGCTTCGCAGCAACTTGGATGGATTAAGAGTCTAATAATACTCAGTGATCTATCACGGAAACAAATGTTCTTACTCACAGGCAGACCCTAAACATTAACTATATTACTATAAGAAAGGGGTTGGCAAAGCAGTTTACTGCCTGGGGAAAGGAGGCACATAACATCAATAAACCTATCTGATCTCAATCCAGGCAAGGTGGGAACCAAAGAAAGGTCCAAATATTACCTGTACGATGACCACATATCTACCTAATTCTAAATTGTCCGCCACATTTCTTAAAATAAAAAACTTTTAAATTTCAAAAGAATTATCTGAATATAGTGAATAGTAGATATGTTTCACACATGACTCTGATTTTTTAAATATGATCCATTAAATTAGTATTGTATAATAATAATGTCTCTCAAAGTGTGCTTTATTATCGCTGCAAGAAATCTTTGTATTAATCTTTGACATTATGGTAATCATTAGTATTAAGATTTACCATTAAACTTGAAGATATTATTTTATGCTGTTGTTGAAGACAGACATGATGTATCTCATAATATGTGTAGTCTAGTATGACTGGAGACTGATCTATTTCCAGTCACCGTGTCCATAGGGATGGCGATAATTCCATCTGCACCATTACAAAGACTAAATCTTTGTAAGTAACACTCAAAGTTCTGGAATTATGTTACAGATGTCTTTACCTCATTACATGGTTACTAGGGGATTGTTTCATCTGGTGTACTTTGATACTGCGTGCACCTTTACAAGCAATCTGGCATAAGCCTTCTGTTTACAGCACGAGAAAACATAGCATCGTTATATGTCATGGCTACTGTTAATTACACCACTGTGCCAGGCATCATTAAACCTCAAAATGCTCGAGGCATGTCAGGAGAGTTTATTTTTACTCAAACTAAACTGCTCTTAAGACTCAGAGTTAAGTAAACAATATATATGATGATTAAGCGCAGTACAATATATTATTTCTTTCCCAGCTTTGGCTGAGGCTAATCTTTTGGCAGATTCAGGTTGTTGGTTGTGTTTAACTCTTTTTAATCAGAAAGAACCTCTTTTCTTCCAATTATCTTCCAACAGTCTCACTTCACTTTAGTTGAGCACACGTGCATTTGATGCTTACTGCATGCAGAATTTGAGTTCAGTATAATGCATAATAGACACAATACACAGCTTCTGCTACACAAATCTTTATAGGTTGAGTTGCCAAACGTATTAAAAATTGATTACAATACAAAGAAGACTAAAATAATTGCTAAAATGATTGCTAAGTATTTATATTGTGTGTGTCAATTTAAGATGTGATAAAATGTAAAGAAATAAAGACCCTGCTGTGTAATGCTTATTAGGTAAGTCTGTATTAATCGACATTGAAAGAAAAATGGAAAGAAATCATTAAACTTAAAACATGTTTTTAAAGGGAAAAAGTGAAAAGAAGAACATGACTTTGACATAGTTGTCTATAAAAGAGGGAAATCTTAATGTTTTATATGATTATTAAGAGACTGATGTATGACTCTCAACTGATATAGAATAGTCTGAATATTATATTTGTATTAGTTCTGTTACACGTTAGCTTTTTGGTCTTAGACCAAATATGCAGTTTTAAAAAATCTTTTTTTCTTCTTTTTAACACAGTTTCCTTTGTAGTTAATTACAATGTTCCATAAGTAAGAGCTCTTGTTGTCATTAGACATGAAAAAGAAAAGTAAAGCAAAAATTATATATTGCAACGTAAGACAGTGGGTGATTCTGCAGGCTTTAGAGTTAGATTAGTAGGTTTTTAACACCAAGTAATTCATATAACTTCTTTCAACCAGTTTTTTTTTGTGTTAAAGGGCGCAGTCATTCTGTCTACCTCTCTGGGTTGTTCTGAGATAGAAATGAAGTATTACATCGTATGAAGTTTTCAGTAAAGATTTGGTTTATAAGTAAGCACTCATTTGCTAGTCATCAACATTATATTTTGACTTCTAATAATGGGCTAAATATAACAGGATATGTAATGTAAGCAAGACCCAGAAGCATTTAGTTATAAGAGTTTCTTTGTACTGAATGTGGTAATAAAATTTTCATCAAATTCTGAGAAGTGCATTTTAATTTTTTCTTTATTTTTAATAATCAAAGCAATATTTTACTTTAGAAATTCTAATCATAATTGTTATGCATTTATATTTAAGAATGCAACTAAGTTTACATGATGAGTTTGAAGGAATGGTAATAAATTTTTAAATATTCATTAGTAGTGCTATCTTGATTTTTGTCAATGATACTGATTGTAATCAATATGACTCTCAAATGAGAATTTGAAAACAAAAATAAAATGATTTTCCATTTTAATAGAATTGTAGCATTAGGCAAGACCTCTGGGGAGAGATTTACTGGGTCTGAATTTAGGTTTTGACCCTCATTGATATGGGAATCTTTGACGAGTTATAACCTTTTGGTGCCTTACTTTTTCATGTCTAGAACAAAAACAATAATATACCCCCTTAAAAGTTATGGGGAGGAAAAAGTCCATTAATATATGTATTAATATAATATAATATATGTAATAATATAAGTACTTCTGTAGACTGAATGTTTGCATTCTTCTAAAATAGTTTATATGTTGGAATTTCACCCCCAGTATGGTGGTATTAGGAGGTGGAGACTTTTGGGAGGTGATTAGTGACCTTCTAAAAGAGACCTCCATAGCCACTTCTGTCATGTGAAATTTGTATGAGAAGATTGCTGTCTATGAGGGAGCAGGCCCTCACCAGACACCAAATACGCCTGCACCTGACTTTGAACTTTCCAGCCTCTAGAACCAGGAGAAATAAATTTCTGTTGTTTATAAGCCACTCAGTCTATGATTCCTTGTCATAGTTGTCCAAATGTACTAAGACAAGTACTTACAGCATTCCTTAACATTTCGTAAGAACCATGGTTTTGGTTATCAATTAGAGCGTAATGAAAACCACCAAAACTTAATCTCTTAAAGCATCATCAGTTGTTAATTATTGTGCTCCATGGAATGCTGTTTTATCTTCTTTTCCAGTTTCTTCTAGTGCAGTTGATTGGTGACTTGGAAGGTCAGAGATGGACTCATTTATAATTCTGGTCATCAGTGGTTAGAGCTGACTGCTGCTGGGTTATGCCAGTTCTTCCTGTAGTTTCATATTCTTCCATGTGCTGGACCATTGTAGCAAATAACATAGTATGCATTAAGTTACTCTAATATATCCCAGCGATGTTTGTTCAAAAATCATTACTTAAAATATTTTTTGCACCATTTCTATTAATACCTCACACAGTCATAGTTAGTTCAATATCCTATTTGTGTTTGTTTTACACAAGTTGCAGTAAATGTCTCAAGACCAAAAACGTACAGACAAAATACTATCCATTTTATAGATATGATTAAATCAGGCTTAGAAACTGAACTTCTCACATGTCACCAGACAATGTGAAACCATTCTGAATGTCAATGCCGATAGGTAAATAATGATACCTGTTTAATACTCCCCTTTTAGAAAAGGAAGTAAATAGTTGAGAGAATGATTTAGTCCTTATAAAAGCTATATTGAGCATGTGCTGTGCATCTGGTAGCACACCAGGTGTAGGAAATTCACAAAGAAGAGTTCCCAAGACAAGTAGAGACTGGTGTGGCTAGAAAATTACAGTACTTTAGTAAAAAGTAAAAGCTTAAGCTTAACTTCTTAAGTGAAGGAGAAGACGTTGAGGAGAGAGGAAGCACATGGTGAAGATATGTAGGTCCTAGATATTCTGACGAGATTTTCTGCAAACTTGTGGCATCCAGGATTTATTTAAGGACAATTCAGAATACAAGGACCATCAATTTATAGTAAAATTTCAAAGCCACATACCCCTCAAGCAAAAGCAAATGTAAAACAAAATATCATTATGACATTATAAAATATTAACATACTGTCATCAAAATCTAGAATCATGACTTAAATCAAATTTTACTTTAGTTAATTTTTTTTACTTTCTCTTTACTGTCACAAACATTTTTAAAAATTTCTTACAGTTATGGGATTTGGGAAATAGCAACAATTACTTTCTCTCTGTCAAACAGGTTTGCAATTTAGGCAGTATACACATTCCAGAAATTATGAAGAGTTTTAACGGGGGGGCGGGGGAGAACAGAAAAACACCTTTAGTTTTCCATTACTCAAAAAAAAAAAACAAAAAAAACCAAGAAGGGTACTTGTGCTTTCCACGTCTTAGGAAATTTCAAGATTTATACATCCAGTTTATCCCCTGCCTGAATTCTAACCTGTGAATCCAAGAACCTCATTCTCTTTAAATTTCTAGGTTGCAGGAGTTTCTACTCAGTGTTTCAGACTCAAGCTGTAGCACTTGGTATATTCGATAGCAGAGATGTCATCATTTAGTTTGTATTAAAATAACTTATCCACACAAAGGGAATAATGAAGTATTTTGTTTTCATTAACACCAAAGAAAAATGAAGAAAGGTAGATAAGTTATCTAGGTTTGTCTCAATTTAGAAGAAAACAGAAATCTTGAAAAACTAAAAAAGTTGAAAATCACGTTTTCAATAATAACTTCATTAACTGTATCCCAGTCTATAACTCAATTCTTCATTGATTAGTTTATTAATGAAACATTTATTTGATAAATATATACTATTTGCAGGCACAGTACTAAATGCACAGATAACTATTCTTGCAATACAACAGTTAATAGTTTGCCAGGAATACAAAAAAACATATTTAAATGAAAATGTAAAATTAGATTATCCAATTTTAGTATAATTGTAAAAACGTTAAAAAAAAGAACTTCTGAAATAAGTTTAGAATTGTTACTATATATATGCATAATGACATTGTACAAAATAATTGCCTCAGAAGGTAATAAAGCAGTCATTAATTTTAATGATGAATAAATAATTAGAATATTCATGAAGTGAAATATATTTTTTCTTATTTTCAATTAGAAAAAAAATTGAATCAATGTCAAGTTAGTAATTTTTCCTTTATGAATATATAATTGAAGATAAATTTTAAATTATTAGCTATATATGTGTATATATGTATATTTAGCATCTCACTACAATAGATTCTCATAAAAGTTTAACAGATAAGAATCTCCTCTTGAAACTTCACTGGTGTCACTCACTAAAGATTAAGTTCAGTTAAAACAATGGGATAAGCATACAACAAGCTACCTAATTTTACCATTGATTATAAAAGCAAAGAAATTGAATTTGAAAGGTCTCCAAGTTAAAGACCTCTATTTCACTCCAATTTGCTGAAAGTGAGTTATATTTCTATGCATTCTTAAATATTTCCTCAAAGTCATAACATGTAATATCAATTTTCAAAGGAAGTGAAAATGTTCTTTTATCTCAGAAGTCTCTTCTTACAGTAGATTTGTCTTTTACTTTCTACTGACGAGCTGGAGTTGACTCATGTTTGCTCTCACATATTCAAGAAGAACCTAACTTAGTAGGTGGTTAAATATTATTCATATTCATTCAATAACAATTTGACAAGTTGTATAAAAGCATGTATAACATTGAAGGTGGGTATAGACTATTGAATGACAGTACTCTGTATATGTTATGTGTACATATATTTAATACACTATTTTGAAGAACAGTCTTAGATTCACAGAATTTAGAAAATATATAGAGTCTCCATATACCTTGTACTATTTTTCCTATTATTAGCATCTTTTATTAGGTGTACTTGTTGCAAATTAAAGGACCAACATTGATACATAATTTATTCAGATGATATTAAATTTTACCTGATACCTATTTCATTGTTATTCCAGGATCTCATTCAGACACATTTCATTTAGTTGTTATTCAGCTCGTTTTAGCTGTGATAGTTTCTACCATTTTCCTGGTTTTCGATGACTTTGACGTTTCTGTTTCTGAAGATTATTGTTTAAGTATGCTATAGGATAGGCTTCCATCAGAATTTGTCTTACATTTTTCTCAGTATTAAATTCAAATGATACATTTTTGAAAGGAAGATCATGGAAGTATTGTATCCATTTTTATCACACCATATCAAAGGTATATACCATCAACATGATTTGTCATGTTGACACCTGGTGAAGGTGTTAGGTTTCTCTAAGATGACTCTTTTTGTTCCACCTTCCCAGACTTTATAGAAGGAAGTCACTGTATGTATTCTATATTTAAAAAGAGTGGAGTTATGCTTCACTTCCTCAAGAGTAGTAGTCTTCCTTATCTGTGGTTTCAGTTTTCATGGTTTCAGATCCCTGCAGTCAACCTTGGTCCAAAAATAGTAAATGGAAAGTTTCAGAAATAAACAACACACACTATTTAAATTGTGTGCTGCTTTGAGTCATGGTGATGAAAGTTTGTGTGTCCTACCTGGGGTACCAACTGTCCCTTTGTCCTGTAGTTCATGCTGTATAAACTACCCACTTATTAGGTAGCAACCCTCTAGGACGTCAGATTGACTGTCCTGGTATTTCAGAGACTCTGTTCTATTAACTCTTATTTTACTTAAAAAAAAATGATCTAAATACTAGAGCAGATGGGTGGTGCTGGCAATTCAGATCTGCCATAGAGAAGCTGCAAAGTGTTTCCTTTAAGCGAAAAGGCGAAAGTTCTCGACTTAATAAGAACTGAAACGTAGCCTGTGGTGAGCTGCTCAGATATGTGGCAAGAACAAATCTGCCATCGGTAAAGTTGTGAAGAAGGACCAAGAAATTCTGACTAGTTTTGCTGCTTCACCTCAGACTTCAAAAAAGATGGCCTCAGTGCATGATAACTATATGGTTAAGGTAGGGAAGGGCATGGAACTTGTGGGTGAGAGACATGAACAGAAACGTGTTTGTGATTTATCTTCTCTTCCTCGTTTGCTAATGTATTCTACTGTTTATTCATGTGAGTATAAAATTGTAGATTATTTTATTTTACACTTGGGGCACAATCAAATACTACTTTATTAATTTTACTGTCCAAATTATTCTAGCTTTGGCCATTGGGGGCTCTTTTGGTGAGCTGACACTTGCACCATTTTGATGCCTCTCTATCAATGTGTGTGTGTGTGTGTGTGTGTGTGTGTGTGTACTTGTTGAGCCCTTCCTAACTCATGGCAATACAAGGTGTGCCAGGATCATCTTGCATGCTTCCTGCCCAGTCCTACAACCAGACTTTTCTTCCAGAAGCCCTGACTCCTTTTATTGGAGAATGATATTGGAAACCAAAATCTGAGGGGTAGATGTGCTCACTACTAATAACGTATGCCTACATATTTTGATTTCTGTTAACCTGGGAAATAAAATTTCAAGCTCTGTGTTTATGGCTATGCTCCGAGAGGGAATTGAAAGTGCAAATAACACCAATATATGGTGTGCTTCTCCAACTTCTCAGTACTCTCTAGTTTATTATTCTAATTGATGATATAAATGCTTTATGTATTATAGAAAAGTGTTGTAGAAAATGAGTGAATCAAAAATTGTACGGTATTGATTTTGGTACTTTAAAGAACACCTCAGGCAAAAGAATTTCACGAAGCCTACAGACTATGACTAGCAAATAAAAGAGAAAAGACAGTCTGGAGTTTTGCAAGTCAACTGTGAAAGTGGAAGTTATGATGAGAATAAGGTGGCTAGAAATGTCTAAAGACATTACTGCTATTGAAGTATCTGTAAGTTTTAATTTTGTTAAGTCCTCTGCCCCTTTAGTGTGTAAGCATTTAATATACACTATAATTTAATCTGTCATATAAGTCAATACATACTACCTCTGTAGCACACACCATTGCATACTATTATTATTATTCCTCATTGGTCCAAGTTAGTGTTTTGTGCAAAATAATTAGGTTTTAAGAGGCAGATCCAGGGCTCTTGCACTTTACGTGTTGAAGTAGCAGCTATGGAATGGCCATTGTTTCAAAATATGCATCTCATCCAAAAAGGCAATGTCCCAACTATACGGGGTATTTCTCTTCCTAATATATTGCTTTAGCTGCACCTTACACAAGCTGTTGTAACATTTTGTCAGCTTCAGGTGAGCAGTGTGTGACAGGTCAAGTTCCCATTGTCCCATCTCCTTTGAAGCTGTGTGCATACCTTGTTCCTAGGAAATGTTACACAAACTTCCATGATTCTAAATTAGACATCCTGTGAGCCAAGAACAAAGGCATTTGGACATAGTCCTGAAGCCAAAGAAAGACAATCTCTATTTAGGACACATGTTGTTCCTAACACAGAAATAAAAAAATAAAATATTTTTGCTACTTTGTACTCAATTTCTTTCTGATATGCCCTGGACATTGACAACTACTAATCTACTTTTTATCACTACAGTTTTGCTTTTTCTTAAAATTCTGTATAACCAGAACTATATGTATAATAGATAACAGATGTAGTCATGTTTATCTTGATTCTTTCATGAAACATAATTCTTTGGAGATGCAGCCATATTGATCCATTTATCAATAGTTCACTTCTTTTCTTTACAACATAGTGCCCTATGGCCTGAATGTAGCACTGTTGATTTTTTCCATGGTTGCCTACTAGAGTGCTTTTCAGATTGCACTGTTATGCATAAAAAGTTGTTACAAATGATCTTTTATAATTTTTAAATTTATTTTAAGGATGTGAAGAATTTTAAATAATTATGTATACAAATGGTCATCATACAGGTAAAGTTTAGGCCTCCATTTGGTCCCCACATCACCTGGTTTGAGATCAGGTACCCTTATTGATGTTATGTGCCACCCCCCTGCAGTATTCTGCTATTACCAATCTCTTTATTATTGTATTATGGTAAATATTTAGGATCTGCTTGTGAGTGAGAACATGTGTACTCAGTTCTTTGTTTCTGTGATAGATCACTGAATATGACAGACCCTAATTCTATCCAAGTTGCTGTGAAATCCACAATTTTGTTCTTCATTCCATTGTGTATACGTACCACATTTTTTTATCCAGTCCAGTTTCGATGGGCAGATCGGTTGGTTCCATGTTTTTTCTATTGTGAATAGTGCTGCAATAAACATGCACGTGCAGGTATCTTTTTTGTAGTGATTTAAGTTTCTTCAGGTATATTCCCAGGAGGGATATTGCTGGGTTGTATGCAAGGTCAATTTCTTGTTCTTTTAGGAATCGCCACACAGTTTTCTACAGAGGTTGAACTTGTTTGCTTTCCTACCAACGGTGTAGAAGTGAATCCTTTTCTCTACATCCTCACCAGCATCTGTTATTTTTTTGGATTATTAATGATGACCATGCTTACTGAAGTTAGGTGGCATCTCAATGTGGTTTTGATTTGTATATCTCTGATGATTAGTGAGACTGAGTACTTTTTCACATGTCTGTTGTTTGCTCATATATCTTTTTTTCTGAGAAGTGTCTATTTATGTCTTTTACCCACTTTTGATGAGGCTGATTGTTTTATTCCTGTTGGCATATTTGAATTTCTTGTAGATCCTGGATGTTAGGCCTTTGTTAGATATGCAGTTGGAAAATATTTTTTTCCCATTGTGGGCTGTCTTCTCACTCTCTTGAGGGTTTCTTTTGCTTTGCAAAAGCTTTTCAGTTTGAAGAGGTCCCAATTGCCAATCTTATCTCATATGGTATTAGCTTTTGTGGTTGGTCGAATATTCCAATTTCCTTAAGGGTTTCTTCATATTTTCTAAGATTCTTAGCATATGAGGTTTTATGTTTAGATCCTTGATCAACTTAGAGTTGGTTTTTGTGTATGGTAGTAGTAGGGGTTCTGTTTCAAACTTCTGCATGTGATCAGTCAGTTTTCCCAGCACCATTGACTGAATAGGTTCTCCTCTCCCCAGTGGTTGTTGGAGGTTTTGTTGAAGATGAGTTGGTTGACAAGTTGAGGTTTTGTTTCTGTGATCTCTGTCTTTTTCCATTGGTCTATATGCCTGTTCTCATAGCAATACTAGTTGATTATTGTAGCCTTCTAATAAAGTTTAAAGTCTAGAAAGTGTGATACCTCCCACGTTGTTTCTTTTGCTGAGGATTGTTTTGGTTACTTGTTTTCATTCATGCTACTATGTGAATTTCTGTACTGTTGTTTCCAGGTCTAAGAAGAATGATATTGGCAGTTTAATGGGTATGGTGTTGAGTCTGTAGTTTGCCTTTGGTAGGACGGACATCTTAACAACACTGATTCTTCCATTCCACAAGTTTGGAATATTTTTCCATTTTTTTGCGTCATCTTTGACTTCTTTGAACAGTATTTTGTAGCTTTTGTTGTAAAGGTCTTTCACTTCTCTGGTTAGGAAGTTGCCCATGTATTTCTTTCTTTGTGTGTGTGTGGGTATTGTGAATGGGATTGTGCTTTTTATTTGGTTCTCTGCCTGTTTTTGTTGGTGTATAAGAATGTGACTGCCTTTTGCACATAGATTTCATATGCTGAAACTTTGTCAAAGTCCTTTATCAGTGCATGGAGGATTTTGACAGATTCTCTTGGATTTTCGAGAAATAGGATCATATCATCAGTAAAGGGAGATAATTTGACTTTCATAAAATATTTGGATATACCTGATTTATTTCTCTTGACTGATTGCTCTAGCTAGGACTTCCAGCACAATGCTGATCGGGGGGGGGAGAGAGTGAGCAACCTTGTTTTGTTCTGGTTTTCAGGAAATATACTTTCAATTTCTGTCTGTTTAACAATATGTTGGCAGTGTATTTATCGTTGATGACGCTTACTATTTTGAGGTATGTTCCCTATATATCTATGTGTTCAAGGGTTTTTAACAAAAAGGGATGTTGGATTTTATCAAAAACTTTTTCTGTATCTGATGATATAATCATATGGTTCTTGTTTTTACATCTGCTGATGTATTTAATTACATATATGGTCTTGCAGATGTTGAACCAGTCTTGCATCCCAGGTATAAAGCCTAACTGTTCATAGTGGATGACTTTTTAGATGTGTCATTGCATCCAATTTCCTAGAATCATGTTGAGTATTTTTGCATCTAAGTTCATCAGGGATATTGGTCTGTAGTTCTCTTTCTTAGTTGGATCTTTAGCCAGTTTGGGGATCAGTGTGATGTTAGCTTCATGAAATGATTTGAGAAGAGTTCCATCTTTCTGAATTGCCTGGAATACTTTCAATAAGACTGGTATTAGCTCCTCCTTGTATGTTTCATAGAATTCTGTTGGAAATCTATCTCATTCGGGGCTTTATTTGTAGGTATTTTTCTTATGACAGAGTTAATTTCCTGGGTGGTTCTTGGTCTATTTAGGATCTCAATGTCTTCTTGTTTCAAACTTGAGAGGTGGTGTGATGCCAGAAAGTCCTCCATTTCATTTAGGTCATCAGGTTTTTTTCCATACAGGTGTGCATAATAATCTCTGATAATCATTTGCGTTTCTGTAGGATCAGTTGTGACTTGATCTTTTGGGTTTCTGATTGTGTTTATTTGGGTCTTTTCTCTCTATTTCTTGGTCATTGTAGCTAGGGGTCCATTAGTCTTGTTTACCCTTTCAAAGAATCAGCCTTTTGTTTTGTTGATTTTTTTCCTATGGTATTATTGTCTTCTATGTCCCACATTTGGGCTTTTACTTTTGTGATCTGGAT
Organism: Carlito syrichta; assembly: GCF_000164805.1. Classification (NCBI taxonomy): domain Eukaryota; kingdom Metazoa; phylum Chordata; class Mammalia; order Primates; family Tarsiidae; genus Carlito; species Carlito syrichta. Next base: position 148,883 of record NW_007246346.1, on the reverse strand, counting down.
TCTTCTGCTGAAGTTAGGGTTTTGTTGGTCTTTCCTTTCCAGCTTCTTAGGTGATTTGTTAGACTGTGAACTTGTTCTCTTCCTATTTTCTTGATGTATATCCATAGAAATATAAATTCCTTTCTCAGTACTGCTTTCATAAATGTTCTAACACAAGTCTTTGTGTGGATATATACTTTAGCTTTTCTTGGGTGAATATTTAGCTGTAGATTACCTGGAATGAATTGTAAGTATGTGTTTAACTATATAAAAAACTGCCAACTCATTTTCATCATGACTTTTTCACCCTAAAAAAGTTTCCAAAACATTCAAGCATGTGAGCTTTTCCAACACAAGACATCAAATAATAGACCCAGGTATCAGTTTCCGTATTAGAAATATCTGAAAACTAAGATGTCAAAAAGGGAAATGTATTTTAATACTCTGTGTGTGTATGTTTTTATAGGCATATATAATTATTATTTTTTACAGTATTTAAATAATCATATGCAATTATTATTTTATACAATATTTTAAAACAAATTTGAGATATCTTAAATGAGTTACTCCTCTTAAAATATTTTCCTGTCTTGTCTCCATCTTCCTGCAAATGTATATTTTATTGAAGTAGTAAATCAATAAGATGTTTTGTTTCTTTAACTCTAAATGATTATAATTTTTTAATAAGTCAGGAGGAGTGCTGAAATTTGACCCTATGGCATCTGCACATTAAGATGTCTCTGGGGTAAACCTTAGAGATTCTAAGCGTACCACTCATGGGGTGGAAAGAATGACAGGTATGGCACTGTTAATCATTTTTCTAGTAATTATAAAATCATTAATGAAGTTACTAGCTTTCTTCATATTATGACATATCAATTAAGCTATGTTTAAAAATTATAACATGCATGTTAAGTTTATAGTCAACAATGCATCATGTTAAATGTCACTTGTCTTAGTTCATTATATTTTATATTTTGGGGAAAAATGATTGGCCTAAAAATATCATTTCTAAGCTTTTAAGATTCCCAAATGTATTCTCAAAATAGCAAAATAATGGATAATCATAAAGAATATTTGCTTTGAGAAGTTGTAATTTAAAGCCATCTATTAACTTTGTAAAACTACAAACATTGCTGAATAAAATAATTTTTTAGAATTCATTGAATTAATTTTGATTTTTAAATGAATAATAAGTCAGTGTCTTTAATGTACAATTTTCATTGGTGAGGTTTCTGAATACAATTAATCCCAATGAACTTGATATTTCCAAAAAATGCTTGAAGAACTATGCCACTTTAATCATTGTTCAATAACTATTTCTTTAAAATGTGTGTGTGTGTGTGTGTGGGTGTGTGTGTGTGTGTGTGTGTGTGTGTGTTTGGTTTTGCAAGGACAAAGAGTCATTTAGTAACAAAAATTAAGTGTTAAAATGCTATTCATAAGTATAGTAGCAGAAAAAAATAAATAAATGTGTATCATCAAATAGATTGACCATGCACATTTATCTTGATGTTCTAAGTTAAAAAGTATTATATCAACAAATATATTATTAAGCTGCTATATTAACATGGCAAATTTAGGGAAAGCTATAGAGAAAATTAAGCTGGTAAGATCCTGTTTCTAAGACCATGTAAAAAAGTCTATGAATTCTTACAAAGAGGGTCTTAAAGTTTCCCTCAACTTGACTAAACTCTAGACAGACTTTTTTCTGAATTGAGGCCCCTGAAATCTCTTTTCTTAGAACATTTACTTTAGAAAATCTGTAATTATAAGTTCTTTATCTGAAGCTTTGAGATGTAAATCTCATTAATAGCCTCTTGCAAGCTTTACAACACGGGGATATCTTTCTCAAAGACCTGGGAGCCCGGTCTTTGAAATGCAATCATCAAGGAAAACAATGCTCCTATGAAAAGAACATTCTTATCTTCTATTTCTGTGAGATGGTAGGAATCTGACTTTGGAAACTGACTTTCTCCAAATGGTAAAACTACATAAGGACATAAAAACACAGAAAGTTTACTTTTTCATTGGGTAAAACCAATTAGCAAACACAGATGACCTAAAACTCTCACCAACTCATCTTTTAAAAACCGCTCTTTCTAAGTAAATAATTAAAACATAATAATATGAGATTCCAAATAATGAAAGAGATTTTGTGAAGAAGCCAAAATAACTTTTATTGATGTCAGAAATTGTCTGTAAGGTCTTTTTCTCATAATCTATTTCTAATGACTGCTATCAGAAAGCCCTAAAGTATAACAAAAATGTGATCAGATCCAAGGATACTCTGCCTTGAAAATCTTAATTGAAAATCTTAATAGTATTTTTGATAGCAAAAAAATTGAGGTTTTCTCCCAGTAGCATGCAAAAATTGGTTTTGCAATCAATTTTTTTCTCCCTTCTAGTCTGCTATAGTTAACATTTTTGAACACTGTCAATCCAGCATGAATAAGAAAGTATTTCAGATATAAACTATTATGATACTTACACAAATTCATTTTAGCTTAAAACCTATGATATAAAGATGTCAGCATTTTTGGAAAGGTATTAGAATTTAGAGACTAATCAATCAGTCCCTTAAGTAATATAAAAGGAAACTAAGTATAAATAGCATAACACAGTCAAAACTGTTGATTAATGCTAGTTTTAGGATTCTAATCTAGCAGTCAGTTGTTTTTATTTTTATAAGTCTAATATAGTACTTTATAAGCCTTTAGGTAGTTGTTGTTTTTTTTTCTTTTTTTTTTGTTTTGAGTTGGAATCTCACTCTGTCGCCCATACTGGAGTGCAGTGGCCGCTCCCAGTCACCGCAGCCTCGACCTGCTGGGCTCTGGCGATCCTTCCGCCTCAGCCTTCCAAGTAGCTGGAACTACAGGCGCGCGCTACCATGCCTGGCTAATTTTTTTTTTTTTTTTTTTTGATTTATTGTAGAGATGAGGTCTCGCCAAGTTGCCCAGGCGGGTCTCGAACCTGCGGACTCAGGCAATCCACTCACCTCGACCTCCCAAAGTGCTGGGATTACAGGCTGAGCCACCGAGCCCGGCCAGGTAGTTTCTTTTAAAATTAATATATTTCATCTAGTATTATAGATATAGACTATCTTAAATGTAAATTTATTAAACTTGAAATATATGAAGTATAAATGGAAAGTAAAACAAATGGAAAGTAAGACTTTCACTTTAAATGGAAGTAAAACAAAAGCAGTGGCCCTCAAGGCTGATGTCAGGACTTTCTGCATGTCTCATTCAAAAACAAGGCAGTGATTATTATTAGCATTATCATGGAAGGTTTTAGTAAACATATTAACCATCCTATCTTGGTTATTTCATTTAATTTTTAAATTATTTTTATTGTAGAGATGTGTGGCACAAGTGAGGGCTGACTACATAAATAGGCTGCATGCAGGTAAAGTTTGGGCCCCTAACTGGCCCTTATTCCCCATTGTGGTCACGTGACCCCCCTGGCCTCCTGCCTCTCTCCCTCCCCTAACAGTGTCCAGCAGCTGCCCGTCCTTCCTTTGGGCTAATGTAACTAATGTTCAGGGTCCACTTATGAGTGAGAACATGTGGCATTCAGTTCTTTGCTTGTGTGATAGATCACTAAGTATGATGGCCTCCAACTCCATCCAATTTGCAGTGAAGTCCATGATTTTGTTCTTCTTTATGGCTAAGTAATACTCCATTGTGTATATGCACCATGTTTTCTTCATCCAGTTCACTTTCAATGGGCAGTAGGGTTGGTTCTATCTTTTTGCTATTGTGAATAGTGTGGAAATAAACATGCATGTGTGGGTGTCTTTTTGATAGAATGATTTACATTCCACTGGGTAGATTTCTAGGAGGGGGATTGCTGAATCACATGGTCAGCAAATTTAAGTTCTTTTAGGAATCACCACAATGCTCTCTACACTGGTTGAATTAACTTGCGCTCTCATCAACAGTATAGAAGTGTTCTTTTTTCTCTGCACTCACGCCAGTACTTGTAGTTTTTATTAATGATGGCCATCTTTACTGGAGTTAGTTACTACTCGTAGTTTTGATTTGCATTTCTGATGATTAGTGAGGCTGAGCACTGTTTCATGTGTCTGTTGGCTGCTTGTATTTCTTTCTTTGGGAGGTGTCTATTCATATCTTTTGCCCACTTTTTAGTAGGGTTGTTTGGCTTTTTTTTTTTTCCCCTTTCAGCATGTTTGAGTTTGTTGTAGATCCTGAATGCTAAGCCTTTGTCAGAGATACAGTTAGCAAATACTTTATTCCCATTCTCTGGGCTGTTTCCCTGCTCTTTTGATGGTTTCTTTTGCTGTACAAAGCTTTTCAATTTGATGAGGTCTCACTTGACTATCTTAGCTTTTATGACATTCACTTTTGGGGACTTGGTCAAGAATTTGTTGCCTACTCCAATGTGGGTAAGAATATTTACTACATTTTCTTCTGGATTCTTATAATTTGAAGTTTTACATTTAATTCTCTGATCCATTTTGAGTTGGTTTTTTCATATGGTGGCAGGTAAAGGTCCAGTTTCATTCTTCTGAATGTGGTCAGCCAGTTTTCTAAGCCCCATTTGCTAAAAACAGTCTCCTTTCCCCAGTGATTGTTATTGGTGGCTTTGCCAACAATGGGTTGTTGGAGAGACCATTTTTTTTGCTTCCAGAAACTCTGTCGTGTTTTATTGGTCTATGCCTCTATTCCTATACAATTGCCAGCCTTTTTTGGTTCCTGTAGTCTTGTAATAAAGTTGAAAATCTGGAAGTGTGAATTCTCTCTCCTTGTTCCTTTTGCTGAGGATTGTTTTGATAATTTGTGCTTTTTTGTTTTCATCTGAATTTCTGTATTGTCATTTCTAGGTTTGAGAAAAATGATATTGGTAAGTTGATGATTATTGCATTGAAACCGTAGATTGCCTTGGGTAGGGTGGACATCTTACCAATACTGACTCTTCCAATCCATGTACATGGAATGTTTCATTTATTTGATCATGTGTGATTTATTTGAGCAGTGTTTTGTTGCTCTCATTGTAAAGGTCTTTCACTTCTCTTATTAGGTGGATGCAAAAGTATTTACTTTTATGTGTGACTATTGTGAGTGGGGCTTTTTACTTGGTTCTTCCCCTGCTTGTTGCTGGTGTATAGAAATGCAACTGTCTTTTGCACATTAATTTTGTAGCCTGAGACATTACCAAAGTTGTTTGTCAGTGTGAGGAGGCTTTTGACACACTCCCTAGGGTTTTCAGGGTATAGCATCATATTGTCCATAAAGAGGGATAGCTTAATTTCCTCTTTTTTCTAATGGATACCTTGATTTCCTTCTCTTGCCTGATTGCTCTACTATGACCTCCATCAATGTTGAACAGGATGGGTGAGAGTGGTCATCCTTGACTTCCCATTTTTTGCCATTGAGCAAAATTTTGGCTGTGGGTTTATTATAGATGGCTCTTAATGTTTTGAGGACTGTTCCTTCTATGCCCAGGTGCTCAAACGTTTTTATCAAGAATGGAAACTGGATCTGGTTGACTGCTTTTTCTACATCTGATAATATAATCATGTGCTTCTTGGTTTTACATCTGTTAATATGCTGAATTACATTCATGGCCGTATGAATGTTGAATCAGCCCTGCATTCCAGGAATGAAGCCACCTGGTATGGTGGATGATCCTTGGGCTCTGATTTGCTAGACTCTTGTTGAGAGTTTTTGTGTCTATGTTCGTTTAGGAGATTGGCTTGTAACTCTTTCCTTTTTGAGTCTTTGCCATCATACTTGATTGCCTGAAATACTTTCAATAAGATTGTTTGTTTAGAGTTTCAATTTATTCTTGTTTCAACCTTGGAAGATTGTGTGATATTAGAAAGTCCCCATTTTCTTTAGTTTTTGTTTTGTTTTTTTTTTTAGTTTATTTGCATATAGGTGTCATAGCAATCTCTGATTATCTTTTTTATTTCTTCAGGATCAGTTGTGACTTAGCCTTTTGTGTTTCGAATTGTGTTTTTCTACACTTCTCTCTCTCTCTCTCTTTCTTTTTTTTTGGCTAATCTGGCTAGGAATCAATCTTATTTATCCTTCCAAAGAAACTTTTTGTCTTCTATATCTTGCACTTATAATTTTAGATCTGGATTCTTCTACTGACGTTCAGATTTAGATGATCTTGCGTTTTCTGTTCCTTTAGGTGTGACATTAATCTGTTTACTTTTGATCTTTCTGTTTTCTTGATGTCTTTGGGCAATGTTATGAATTTTCCTCTTAACAATGCTTTCATTGCATCCCAGGGGTAAAATGTGTCTTTGTTTTCATTTGTTTCCAGGAATTTTTAATTTCTATCTTTATTTCTGCATTGACTGAGAAGTTGTTCAGTAATATGTTGTTTAGTGTCCATGTCCATGTCTTTGTGTGTTTTGGTGGGATCTTGTTGATGGCAATATTTATTTTTATTGCACAGTTATCTGATAAAATGCATGATATTATTTCAATATTTTGAAATTTGTTAATGCTTGATTTATGTCACAGAATGTGATCAATTTGGAGTATGTTCCATGTGCTGATGAGTAGGATGTATACTCTGTTGTTGTTGGATGGAGTGTTTGGTAGATGCCTATTAAATCCATAAATCCCCCTTCTTTTTTTCTTTCCACCTTTCCCCCATTATGAGCTACTTTTTTCATTTTTTTAAAGTTGTCAGTCTTATTTGCATTTTATCTAAAATAGGTTATGACCTTTTGCCAGAATAAAGAATACATATCCTAAATATCTGTCAGTGGTGGAAATGAGCTACACCAGAGTATTTTGCCCAATGGGCATGAAATTGGAAAAGAAAAATAACACATAAGGAAATAGAAACTTTTCACAAGCATTTTTCTGACACATTTTTAGTCAGCTTTAAAAACCCTCAGAGAAAATTTTGCAAAAGATTTCACCAACTTTATCAACCACTAATGTAACAAATATATCTTTCTTTAAGGTGATTCAACAGTATCTATGATCCATTGACTACCACCATGGTTTCTTAAAGCATGCCATGTAGACGGGTAGACAATATGTGGTAGAATATGAGACTATGAATAAAACAACAGATGTTTATGGTAAACAACACAGAACATGTAGCCCTGTGGTGAACTAAAAAAAATAGATTAAATATTATCTTTCTTTCCCTTATGAGGAAGGAATGAACTTCCTTAAACTTTGATGTGCCTTCAATCTAAAAGGCATGTATTGACTGTGTGAGTTTTGCAATGTGCTATATAAAGTAAGCAAAATAAGCAAGTTAGCATGTGCTCTAATAAGAAAAAAAAAGATACGGTATGTACAAAATACAGTGAAAGGTGACTAGAAGGGACAATACAGATTTTAAAAAGGGAGGAAATAACATAGCTGAGAAATTTGAAAATATCTTATATTTTTAGCATGGACATTGAGAACTCAAAGGTTTTTAAAATATAATTAAGAGGAAAAGGCATTTCAGGGTGTAGAAAACGGTGGCTAAGAGCAATGTTATACATATTGTTTTACACGTTTATAAGAGCCATCTTTTTACTTGGAGTTCTTTGAGATAATTTTATTACTTATAAAAATGGTATAAAATATAACCAGATTTTATGTCAGTATAGGGTTAAAGGCTTTGCCTACATGTAACTTTCCATGAGACTGTTAAGTAGCTATATTATCTATTTTACTTTTACCTATTTATCTTTCTATCATCTACCATCTTTTTATTTCCTGTATCTTTAATAACTTATCAACCTATTTACTTAATCTGTGGATCTCTTCATCTGTCATCCATATGTACAGTTTTCGACTTCTTTCTCTACCCATCGCTTTATCATGAGAAATATAAACAATAATATTGTAATAGTCAAAGGAGTTATTAAACAGTACAGTCCCATCCTATGATATTACTTGAGATAATCTGAGATTTATAATTGAAAAAAATTCGAGGAGTAACATGATTCAGTTTAGCAAAGAAGAAAAAGATGACTATTTTTGACCATCTGAGAAAAAAAAAATAGAGCCAGTACTAAGGCTGACTACTTATTCTATGGATTGTTTGAAACTCATGGCTTTTGGAAGATTTTAGTAGTTAAAGTCCAAGGAGAAGTTAAGAACCAAATGTAAAAATATAAATGTATTTTCAAAATAGCTTTTCAGTGAAAACTAGTTTGTTCTTCTAGACTAAAATAACTATTATGAGGAGACATTATAATTTCTCCACCCAAATAGTTGTAGGAAAATGAAAATGTGTATTAATGAAATCTGTCATTTTGTCAGGATGACTAAATACAGGTGATATTTTCTACATTTTCAAATTAAGTTCCAGTTCCAGATGACTAACAGGAAGCAGCTAGTGGGCACCTCTTTGGTGGAGAGAAATTGAAATAGCAAGTAAATACTTGCACTTCGAATGGATTGTCTGAGAGAGAATGCTGATGTGGACCAGAGGATTGTCAGGAACCATGGAGGGCGAAGCAGAGAGAGGCTGGGCCACTGGCAGAGCTGACTCTGGCATGAGTCTGGGAAAGTCTTCCTAATGTGGTGTGGAGGTGAGTGAGTGGGAGAGTCTCTAGAGTCTCACACCCCACCGTGGACCTCTGTAACGCTGGTCATGGGAGAGCCTCTTCAATTCCCACAGCAGCCAGTCAGATGCAGGGAACAAGTCCAAGACTGCACAAAGGTACTGCACCCATGTGGTCCTCCTAGGACTCTTGTTCCCTAAGCATCCCAGCACAATCCACCACCGCCTGGCCAAGAAGGGCTGGGCACTTGTAATCACCCCCCAGGACAGATATCATAACTGTGTAAGCGAGAAACCAAAGGACAACGTGCCAAGGCCCACTCTCCACCTCTTCTGCTCCCTGCCAAACTGGATTTGTCCATTTTGAGGATAGTCTCCACCCCACTGCACCCGTCCCAGCGCCACCTAAATATCCAGTAATGGCTCCAGGTACCCCGAGTCCACCAACTTCTAGTGGTTGCTGATAAGCCACCTGCAGCCTCAGCAACATCACCCTTGCCACACAAAGACAGACCAGAGAGGGAATGGGGAGGTGTGGTACTCTCACCCACCCTTCTCCCTCGGGACTCCCTTGCCAGGCAGGGCTCCCCTGACCCCAAGGCGGGTCCTTGCTATGGGCAGACCCCTTCCCCCACCTGAACGCTGTAGTGGCTGCTCACAGGCCCCAGGGAGAATGAGGAGCCTGGACACCTTCTGCATGCATGCCATTTCAGCGGCTCCCTGCCGCGGTTACTGTGGGCACCTGATGCCTTAGACATGTGGGCCTCTGACATAGTGCAGCCACCTCGCCCCTGCCCGAATTCTACAACTGCAGCCCAGAGCTCCTTTGCTTCTGAACACTAGCAGGCAGAGAGGAAAGAGGGAGATGGGATACAGTTGAATGCAATTCCCAACTTGGCAGGGGTTTCCCAATTCCCCTGCAGACCCCAGGCACCGTGCAACTGCCCTGCGCCCACCCAGCACCGAGGCTGTGACTCAGCCCTTTTCTGAGGGCCTGACTCACAGATACCCCTGCTGGGTCTTTCCCAGTCATAGCCACGGCTGCCTCTACCCCATCCATCTTTGTTTCAGGGAAGGAGTGAAGAGAAGGGTTGCACCCATGCACCCTCGGGAACAGACGCTGCGACTGTGGTTCAGAAGAGATGGCCGAGTGCACGCCATGAGACATTCACTTCAAAGCTTTTTGTCAGATGGGCACCCCTGCTTCTCAGACCTGCTCCTCAGGGCTGTGCAACCAACCTGCCCTTGAGTAAACTGACTCAGTATCCCTTTAAGGCAGGGATCTCCAACCGGCCATGGACCGGTATCAGTCTGTGGCCTGTTAGGAACAAGCTGCACAGCCGGGGGGGGTGAGCGAAGGTGAGAAAGCAAAATTTCATCTGTGTTTATAGCTGCTGCCCATCACTCGCATTACTGCCTGTGCTCCATCGTCTGCCCACCTGCCAGACCAGCTGCGGCATTAGATTCTCATAGGCGCCTGAACTCTGTTGTGAACTGCTCCTGCCAGGGATCTCAGTTGTTGGTGCGCTCATTATGAGAATCTAATGCCTGATGGTCTGAGGCAGAGCTGAGGCGGTGGTGCTAGTTCTGGGGATGGCTGGAAATATAGGTTGACATAAACAGTGAGGTTTGACTACAATCCACGCCCCATTCGTGGGAAAATTGTCTTCCATGAAACCAGTCCCTGTCTTTTGCATCAGTATGGTTGTGGTCGGAGGGCATTATTTTAGGCAAAATTATGCAGAAACAGGAAAACAAATACCATATATTCTTACTTATAAGTGGTACACATGGACATAAAGATGAGAATAACAGACACTGGGGATTCCTTAAGGGAGAGTCGAAGAGGGGGTGAGTCTTGAAAAAGTACCTATTGAGTGCCACGTTACTATCGGAATGATGAGTTAGCTAGAAGCCCAAACCTCACCATCACACAACATATGTGTGTAGCAAACCTGCACATGTACCCACTGAATTTGAAATAAAAAAAAAGATTAATGAATTTTAAATTAATACCTTTATGAAGTTTCCGATGATCCAATATAATAAAATTATCATCTCTCTATTTTTCCATATACACATTTTGATCAGGTTAATTGACCATTAATCCCTTAAGGGAGGAATATATACTATATAACTATTTAGATTTTGTGACTGGTTTTAACACATAGTTTGTAATTGTGCTTATAATAAAAATAGTAAAATATTTTTTTTCTTTTGGAAACTATGTACAACTTGTTATCCAAATGCTGTCATCTTGATATCATTTCCAATTTTGTACAATTTAAAAAAGAGATGAGAATCCATTTTGAATGCAGTTTCATATAACAGTGAATGTCTGTAACTGTGTGTTTGCTGACCACCTCCTGTAAGTGCAATGGTGATAGAATTTCTAATGTATTGACATCCTATGAACTTTGTGGTTTCTTATCTTGATGATTCAGTGATTCTTATTTTCCTGATTCAGTGCTCATTTCATATCCAAGTTCTTGCTGATGACACCATTTAATACAGGAGTTGGTAAACATTTTTCTGCAAGGGGCAAGATGGCAAATATCGTCTGCTTTGTGGGTGATATGTGTGGCCTCTGTTGCAATTACATAACTGTGCTATTGCAGTGTTAAAGCTACTACATAATCCTTAAGGACAAGAACAATAATAGCAGAAGCACAGATGTGAAGAAACTCACAGAAAATATAGAAAAGAGACAATATCAGTGTCAGCTGTCCCTTATCAGTTTAAGATTATCTTTCCAGTACACTTATCTATGAATTTTTTAGCTTAATAAGGAAGTTCTTATACTCATTGATTGCTTTCTGCTGTCCTAAGCTAGTGTAGACTTAACCCTGCCTCATCCTTGTAATAAGTAGGCTAATGAAGTGACACTTCCTGGTGGTGGTCAAAACACATCCCTGACTGACAACTTCAGTTTTCTTGGTTATTATGCTTCTAATTGTGTTACTACTAATATTAAGTGAATACATCTCTTTTCTTCTGACAGTCCCAACTTCTTCTTTCAAGAAAAGGAATAATTTCACTACAGAAAAAAAGTTAAAATGTACTCCCCCTATGAAATGTTGCATTTGATTCCGTTCCTTTATAATATAACATGCTCTATTCAAATCTGAATATAGGAGTGCCATAATTTTCTAAAATTGTTTCAGAAAGAGGAATCTAAATCACTTACTTCCAAAGAATTCAGAGACTGCCAACACTTTAAAATGTATTTAGTGCTTCCCCTCTAAATAAAATTATATTAATAATAAAATTATATATATATAATCTGATAAAATTATATATATATATAATCTGATCAGAGTTAATTGGATATCATATAAAGGGATTATTATACAATATCCAGCTCTTTAGGTTATAAACCTGATTCTAAATTATCTGTTTTGTGGAAGGCATGGATAATGGAGAGAGGTTAGCATTCACCAGGTCAGTGGGACAGGTATAAGTTTGGAAAATAAACCACCTTTTCTTTAGAACTCCAAAGGGCAGTATCATAAATAAAGCATTCCAAGTTGAATGTAGAATGAGAGGCATAATTATTATACCTGCCCTTATTATTATAGTCATATTTTAGGTCTTGTCATCACAAATATATTGTGGTTTTCTAAAAAGCAGGGAACTATTTTATTTTTATCTTTATAGTCCCAGTACCTAGCACAAAGATCGTCTCATATAATGCATTCAAAATATTGAATAAAAATGTGAACGATTCTGTAGACAGTCGAATTACCCGTCCGTCAGTTGACTTAGGTGGTGTAGCTTGATGAAAGTCTGCAAACATTTTCTGGATGTCTGTGCATGTGAATAAGTGAATGACGCATTAACTGTAATACACATTAACATATATCTAATTAATTTAGGTTCTCATGCCTGATCAAAGAATAATGAGAAACTCTAAAAGATATTACTTTGAGATATTTCCCTCTGGACTCATTTACAAAATAACAGAAGGATGTAAATCTGGTAATCGGTAACATTTGCATATTTGTGAAAGAAAGATCTGTGAGATGATAGATCATTAGGAACTTTGCTCTATTGATATTTTATAAATTCATGCTATCAGATGGCAAATCCATTTGGTAGAAAACAACCCTTCTGGAAAATTTGAGGCCAAACACACTGAAATATAATATCCAATGTGAGAAAGTCTCCTTTGACTTCTGTCTTTGCATTTCTCTGCATGTTTCAAAGAGACTTGCATGTAGTTTAGGATTAAGTTAATATAATAATAATACTGTCTAAATTCAAGGATATTTCAAGGTCTTTGAAAAATAAAAACAACTTCCCCGTAGATTATATGGATATCCTTTGTTATCTAAGTTAATATTTTTAAACTAAGATACAAAACAGACAAAAGTATACAAGTATTCTTACTTTGCTTTAATCGATAAGAATACTTCCTGAGTTGAAACCACCTCTAATTACACTAATACTAGAAGAGGAATAATGCATAAGCGAAAACCCTACAGAGGAGAAGTCACAGATAAAAGGATATTTTCAAGAATCTGTGATCAGAAATGTATAAGAAGCAGGGCTGCAAATAAAAGGACCAATGACCTTGATTTTTGACCAAATATGGTTAAAAAAGAAAAACTTTTTGACAATCACCATTTAATATTAATATTGTTAATATCGTCTTTTAAACGGTTTTTGTAATTTTTAAAAATATCCAGGGTTTTGTGCTTGCTGTATCCTCCACTGGCAAGATAGATCTTCACTTAGTTTACCATCCACCATTTACATACTAGTCAATTATTTCTAGTTCTCTACCAAAATGCCCCCTCTGACCACCTTGTCTAAAGTAACTACTTTAAATTATTCTGATTTTTTATTCTTCCTCATATATCGTATCTGTAGAAATAATTCATCTTGTGTAATAAAATTATATGCATTTAATTAGCAACGTCCCATTTCTGATTTTTTATTTTTATTTATTTTAAAGATGTGGGGTACAATCAGGGTTAGGTATACAAACGTTGATTATGCAGTTACCCTTGTTGATGAGGTGTACCCCTCCCTCCCCAGCAGTATCCTTCAACTGCCAATCCCATCCCCTCCTCCCCTGGCAGTTTTCCCCTACAGCCAATCCCTTTCTTATAGTATTATGATAATTGTCCAAATATGGTTTAAAAAGTAGGTTAAGAGTGAGAACATGTGGTACTCTGTTCGTTGTTTCTGTGATAGCCCACTGAGTATGATCGACTCTAAATCCATCCACGTTACCACAAAGTCCATATGTTTGTCTTTCTTTAAGACTGCATAATATTCCATTGTGTATATGCCCCATTTTTACTTCCCTAGTCACTGACAGTCTTTCTTCTATTTGTTGTCTCTATGGATTTGAGTGTTTTAAATACTGTGTATAAGGGGGATCAGGCAGGACTTTTTCTTCTGTTACTGGGTCATTTCACTTAGCACAATGCCCGCCAAGATTATGTAGTATATTGCAGAATGTTCTTCTTTTTAAAGACAGAATCATATTCCATATATTGTTATAAAAAATCGAATTTTCTTTATCCATTCATCTGTTGATGGATACTTGGGTTGTTTCCACATCTTGGCTATGGTAAATAGAGACACAGAGAACTTGGAAGTTGTAATCTCTCTTAAAAATCTGAATTTCAGTTATTTTAAATAAATACCCAAAGTTCCCATTTTCTGGATTTCTGGATCACTTGGTAGCTCTCCATTAAAAAAAAAAAAAAAGAATATTTATACTTTTCTCCCTCATAGCTGCACCATTTTGCATTTCCATAAACATTCGACTAGGATTTCAATTTTTTATGTATCTTTGCCAACATTTGTTATTTTGGCTATTTGTGTCTTTATTTTAGAAATGTCTGTTTAGGCCCTTTGTCCATTTTCCAAATGGATTTCTTTTTCTTTGCTACTGAGTTATAAGAATTTCTTACATATATTACAGATGGACACTTTATCAGACATACGGTTTGCTAATTTTTTTTTCCCCATTCTATAGGTACCTTTTTCAATTTGTTGATATTCTCCCTTGCTTTGCTTCACAGATACTTTTCTGTTTGATGAAATCCGCTTTTACAATTTTTTGTTGTTGTTGCTTGTGTTTTTGGTGTTTTATTTAAGAAATCATGACTAAGACCAATGTCACAATACTATTCTCCTGTTTTTTTCTAGAAGTTTTTGCAGTTTCAGATTTCACATTCAACTCTTTCATGCACTTTGTGTTGATTTTTATGTATGAGAAGGATCCAGCTGCCTCCTATGGCATCTGGATTCCAAGTACCATCTGTTGAAGAACTGTTCTTTCCCTATTGTGTTGCTTGATAACTTTGTCAAAGATCAAATGTGCGAATTTAATTTTTAGCACTCTTTCTTATTCCAATGTTCAGTTTGTCTGTCTTTGTGTCAGTACCACACTGTTTTAATTACTGTAGCTTTGTAATATATTTTTAAATCAGAAAATGTGATACCTCCAGCTTTGTTCTTCTTTCTCAAGATTGTTTTGGTTATTTGGGAGTTTTGTTTTTTGTAGTTCCATATGAATTTTAGAATTTTATTTTCTGTTTCTATACAAAAGGCTATTGGGATTTTGATAGAGATTGCATTAAATCTGTAGATCTCTTCTGTTAATGTGAATATCTTCACAATATTGAGTCTTTCAATCCAGGAATTGAAATATGGAATGTCCTTCCATTATTTTTTGTCTTGTTTAATTTCTTTTATCATCGTTTTGTAGCTTTCAACGTACAAGTGTTTCACTTCCTCAGTTTAGGCCTAAGTATCTGATCATTTTTAAATACCCACTTTACTCTTTGAGCTTCAAATAAAATAATGCTCACAAAAGTATTTTTATTCATCATATGCATTTAAAAATAATTGATATATCCTCCTGTATATTCTGCAAAAATCAAAGCTTTTTTAGGAGATGTATTTAAAACTGAGGGCTGTGCTGATCAAGTAATATATATTGAGTCTATACAATGGGCATTCTGTTAAAGTTCCAAAATTAAAGAGTGAGCAAGACAAACATATTTATTGATTTTAAATAATGTGTGGTCTTTCTGTAGGGAGAGATAATAACCAATGTAACCAATTTAAAAAAGGTAATATGTCTTAAAATAAAGAACATAAAGAGACTGTGAGAGATTGTTATCCTATATTATTATTTGCCCATATAATACAAATAATCTTATATCCAGATACAGGTCAATTTTGTGATTATTATGTAAAATACTTTTGCTTTCAAATTTTATAGCGGTTACAAGGGCAAAAGTCTATTTATGAAAAACATCTTTAAAATTATTTATTTTCATTCTTCATATAGTCCCCACCCATACAAAAATTAATTCCTCTGAAGGACTATATGGCTGGTTTCAATCACTCAGTTATTCTTAATACAATATGATATTTTAGTTAGGTTTACTCTGTTAACATGATTAAAAACAATTAATGTAAAAAATTTAGATTACACTTGGTCTTTAGATCTTTTTCACCCATATAATCACATGACCTTAAATTCTACAGCACCATTAAATTTAAGAGATTACAAGCAATAGTGGTTAGAGAATGAAAACCAGCAGAAAAACTGGAATTAGAAAATCTTACATTTCTTCAAAACACAGTCTCCTCTCTATGACTGCCTCTGTATGTCGTAGGAATCGGCTGTAGTATCTTGCAACTCATTTATTGTGTTCTGTATTTTCATCCTACCAAACACATCCCTAATCATCACTTCACTGCTGTTCTCTAAACTCTCCTGTGTTCAGTAAAACATGTAGCATTCGAGGTTTGATAGCAGGTATAGCACTGGCCTTTGCAGAGCTCAGATAAGCCTTCACTGATGACAGAATGTGTCCTCTTCAGTATCCACACCAAATGACTTCCATCTAGGGATCATGTTAAAAAAAAATAATCTGTGGCACATGATCTAAAAAGAAAAGACACAGAGATTAGTATCTTCATATGCAGCAATTTAGGAGTTCACAGTTTGAAATGTCAAAGTCTTTTTGCAACACCATCATTATTTCCTTGAAAGTTTGCTCCAAAGTAGTTTTTACGATTTTTGTGCACAATAGTTTAATACAGTACAATTATTTTTTGGTGAGATATTAAGTTATGCTTATTGGGAAGAAGAAATATTATGACAAGTGACAAAGGAAGCAATATTCTCTCTACAAGATACTTGCCATTTTGTATTCTGAAATAAAATGGATGTTTTTGTGACTTTTTTCTGTGCCAAGATGATCTACATTTATCAAATTTGTAAAATATGTTTTTTTATATACTCTCACTATGGTTATTTAATAGCATTAGACATGTAAAATAATTTTTTTAAGAATGAATTATTGTCATAATATAGAAACTGATGAAATAAACTAAGATGGCCATTCTATTCAATGTAATGAGTTGCAAGCTTACTACACACACACACACACACACACACACACACACATACGTGCGTTTTGATGTGTGTGCATTTTTTTCTGTTTTTTAATTGCTTAGTGTACTTTGAGTTCTTAAACAGTGATTTCATGAATTAATTTTTTTCATCTTTTATTTTCTAAGTACAAAAATTTGCAAACATATTTCCATAATGTGATTCTGGTCTACATTTTATGGCTTGTTTCTATGAATAATTTTGACAGCCAAAAAAATCCAGTTGTTTTTTTTTCTTATAATTAGCTAGTAGGTTTACATTTTTGAAATTTTGGTTGTGTATTTGGAGATTATCAAGCTTTCGTTGTATTTATAAATGGAGATTTAAAAATTCAGCATTAACTGCCATTTACCTCATAATTATTGCATAAAACCAAACAGCAGGTATATAGAGTTTATGTGTGAATAATAATTAAATACTGTTAAATTATTATAGGTACATTATATCCAAGAAACAACATTAATGGAATATATTGACTGAGGCCTTAATTACACACAAGTGAGCAAATTTCAAATAAAGGTTGTATAACCTCAACTTTTTCTATTTCCTACTTTAAGTTTTTAGGTTATATTTTTGTTGTTCCTTGAGCATAAATTTCAACATAAAATTTAAGTTTGTTATTTAGAAAGGCAGAATATAAATTCTCAGTTGAACATTACGAGAATACAAGTACTATTGTTTGCGTGCGTTCCCTCCAAAATTCACTTTGAAACTTTATTCCCATTAAAAGGGTGGATGAAGGCTTTTGGAAAGTGATTATGTCACAAAGGATCAGTTACCATGAATGGAATTAATGCTGTATGAAAGAGCTAGAAGGAATGACTTATGGGCCTTTTTACCCTTTGAGTTCTCCTAGGTAAGGACGCAGCAGGGAAACCAGACGAGGCTCTCACCAAACAGTGAGCCTGTCAGCACCTTGACCTTGGACTTCCTAGACTCCAGAATGATGAGAAAGAATCTTTTGTTCTTTATAAACTATTCAGTCTTGGGGATGTTTTAATAGCAGCAAAAAGAGACAAACACAGGTACCATATCCTCTTTGGAAAATCTGCCAAGATTTTTTTAATGACCCATACTTATCACCAATTGTATAGAATAAGAGTTAGCTCTTGGAATACACAAATTAGAATGTCAGTTTAGCCTTTTGCTAAATATAGTTTATTTTGAATTGCTTCTTACTAATTCTGATTCAAAAAACTTCATTTGTATTGATGTAGATATGATAAAATATGTAGCCTTCGATTCTCAATTTAAAACAATTGCTCACTTTTCCGTGTGACTGTTCACCCAACCACGTACAGCATGGCAACTTGACTTCATCAAGACCAGCTGAATAATCTTTCACATTCTGAATCTCTGACTTCAGGAATGCGATAAGCCAACCAAAAATGATTAGCTTCCAGTTATAATAAGAAAAAAAAAAGATTTTGTGACCTTAGTAACATAAGATAGCCAAAATTTGTATTTTTCCCTCTAATGTTACTAACAAATATGACCAGTCTTTATTATATACATTTATACACTGCAGTTTATTTCAAATTATTTTTTCAAAAATTAGAACTTTTAGGCAGCAGGCAAATTTTTGGTAAATGTTACACTTAAAATTTATTCTAAAGCCCGCTTTTTTCTCTTATGTTTCATCATTATAAATATTTGTCAACTAAGTATATATTTATTGATAATTATCTTCTCTCTAGTATCACATTTCTTTAGAATCACAGTTCAGACCTCTCCTCTCCTGGACTACTTCAAATTTGTCTGGAGATTTGTTAAACCACCAAGTAGGATAGTTATTCATTTTCATCTTTTGATTGCTTCTTTTTATATCACAATTAGGGAAAGTAGGATAAGGGAAAAGACAAAGTGTTTAAGTACTAAAGAAAGAGAATTATGGCTATTATGGTTATTCTGACCAATTACTTTTATGCTATCTCGGGAAAGAAAATTTGTCTAATTTTTTTCAGTCGACTCCAGTATAGCACATTATTGAGTAAGCATATATAGTATGTCTACTGAATGCAATTAATGATTTAAAGGAATAACTTGATATCTTTTGATATGTGAATATGGTTGAAAATTACTATTTGCAAGCAGTAACATTTTCTACTCAATCTATTTCCAATACTTCATTTCACTAATGACATTTGATATATAGTGATATGTAAGTTGTAGATTCATGATACAGTTTATTTTACTTATTTGTTTTCTATGTTGTTGAATATATGTTTTTAGTATTTTCTTTAAAAACCGATTATTTTTTCTTCCTATCTATCCAAAACATTGTACCTTTTGACCAAGATATTTCTATTTTCCCACTCTGCAGCCTCTGGTTACCACTATTCTGTTCTCTTTTCTATCGATTCAATTTTTTAGCAGTTTATTTTAAATAGCTATAATTACCATAGAAAAGGTAGACTTACACATGAATTTTAGGCGTCTAAAGATTTACAGATGGAAGAGTTAATATCAAGTTTAATGTGGTTTGTCTTATGATGTGGTTACTACAGACTGGTGGCGAGAACAAGAGAAATTTATTTTTCATATAGTCTGAAGCTAAACGTTCAAGTTTGTGTTTCTATCAGAGTTGATTCCTTCTGCAACCTCTCTTCTTGGCTCCTCAATGGCTGTCTTCTCTACAGTCTGTAAATCTGAATTCTGGGCATAACATGAATGGACTTCTTGCTCAGGGACTTAGTGGGCTTTCAGGGTTGACATTTAAGTCTTGGCCAAGGTTTCGTCTTGGGCCCTCTCTGTAGAACATGGGATTGTCGAAAGAATTATCAGTTCTTCACATCGTCTTCCCTCTGTACATGTCCACATGTCCACGTCTTATTTCCTATTATAAAGACACAAGTTATATTGCCTTGGGACCCATCTCGATGACCTCATTTTAACTAAATTACCTCTTTAAAGACCCTATATCCAAATGCAGTTACATACTGAGGTACTAGGGGTGAGAACCTAAATGTATCCATCTTGTGGGAGACACAAACCAAACCATAAGATGAGAAACCAGGAGATTGGCAAGGAAGGACGGTTATAAATGCCATTCAAATATTACTACTTTTGCCACTATAGTAAACAAACTCTCTGGCAACTATTTTAATTCTATGGCATCCTAAAGCTTTTTCTTCCAGACTTCTTGGAACTCCTATGGTTTAGGTCTAGTTCAGTACAAATTGTTACTTTGCTTATTCTTCTCTGAAGGACAAAATGTATACCTGTCTGCAATTTGCTCCTTACATCTCCAAACTAAACAAGATTGGTACCCTACAATACTTCAGCAAAATGTGTTCCTCAAAATACAAATCTTTATTGCTCTATCAGTTACTCATTGAAAACTGCATTACATAATACTACAAAATTAACAGCTTAAAAGTTTACTTATTTTTTAAAAATCTCTTCATTCTCTAAATCTGAAGTCTGGGCATTACATGAATGCACTTCTTGCTCAGGTGCTTACCAGGCTGAAATCTAAGTCTTGGCCAAGGCTTTGTTCTCATCTAAAACTTGAACCTTCTCCCTAGAACATTTGATTGCCAACAGAATTATCAGTTCTTTATAGTTATAAGATGCAGATACCTCCTTTTCTACTAGCTGTTTGCCAGAAATGAAAGTCAGCTTCTAGTCCCAGCCCTCAGGTCCTAACTACTTGAACCCTGACAGCATGAACTTTAACAAGACCAGCTGAATAATCTTTCTCACTCCCTGACTCATTGACTTCAGGAATGAGATAAGCCAACCAAAAGTAATAAGCTTCAAGTTAAAATGTAAGAGCTTGTCCTTAGTAACATAAGATAGGCAAAATTTGTGTTTTCCCTCTAATGTTATTCATAATTATGATCAGCCTTAGTGATACTCATTTATACATTTAAGGTATTTTCAAAATTGCTTTCCAGAGATTGGAGGTTTTAAACAGCAGGCAAATTTTCAATATTTTTTGTAATTCTTGCCCTTAAAAATTATTCTAAAGTCCACTTTTTTATCTCCTTACGTTTCACCATTATAAATATTTTTCAACTGATAAATATATATTTCTTGATAATTGATATTTCTCTAGCATCACGTTAGATGTTGTATTAATGTGCTTAGATATAACATTATTCCAGTGATGGTTGTATGCATAGGTGAATAAGTATTCTATCAATTAATGTACTTGCAATTTGATATTAAAAAGTCACAGGACATTTATAAGCAGTGAGAAACAAAAGAAAATGAAAGTATTGAATCCTGAAAAACTGAGGCAATCATTTACAATCTAGTCAGGTACTGACAGTCTATTTGCTAGTGGTCGTATCTTAGTTCTTATATAGTGCTTAGATTATTGAATACACTCAGTAAATATTTGCTGAATAATAAATGATCAATCATTGATAGCAAAAGTATACTGAAGCCAGAAAGAAGAAGCACAGAATCAGACCTAAAACCAAAGCTAGAAACGGATACAGATTAAATGGATATAGATCAGAAACCAAGGTCTCAGCAGTGTACCGGGTACAAAGATAACTATTCCTTCTGGAAGACACAGAACAAGCCAATTAAGCCTGGCGAGTTAAATGACTTGACTGTCTATGTTAGGCAGTCTTATATATTGTATTATAAAGTGCTTGTCTAAAATTTGTCTTTAAGTACAAAACATTTGCCATGCTTAAGAGATACATTTCTGGTGCTGAGGGAAAATAAAAATTCAAACTCTCTGGCAACTATTTTACTGTAATTTAATTCCATGGCATCCTAAAGCTTTTTCTTCCAGATTTCTTGGAACTCCTACGGTTTAGGTCTACTTCAGTACAAATTGTTACTTTTCTTATTCTTCTCTCAAGGACAAAATTTATACCTGTCTGCAATTTGCTCCTTACATCTCCAAACTACAAGATTGGCTTGATGGTAAGACCAAATATCTATCTTCTTTTGCTTTCCTTTCTGGACAAACATTTCTGGTCACTGGATCTTCTATCCAGTAACCAGTTTCTCCACTCTTCACAAATACTTACAAATTAATTACAAACTCCTTATAAATACAAACTCTTACTCATTCAACTGGAAAACTCTTTCTGCAAGACCACAGCAAATCTGTCCATGAGTCCTATTAATTCTAAATAAGATCGAGTGATTTCTTTCATTTTTATTTTTAACACCTATGTCTAAAGTATTATAAAAATGCTTTATTTGGTCAAATACTTTTGCTTCTTAATCGGTCTCTGTTCTTTTCTATGACCTCTTCCAACATGTTTTTTTCCCTGATCATCTGACTTAATCTTTTATAAATGTGAATCAGATAATATTGCTCCATTGCTTAAAAAAATAACGATTATCTGTTGTTTAACATGTGCCTTAAATGAAGGCCCTGTTTGATCTCATTTCATTCAGTTTCTCCAAATTTTAAACCAGGTATTTCATTGGTTTTTATAATTTTCCTTACTTTTACGTGACTAATTTGATGGGAAAAGATCACTTCTAAGAAAGCATTTCCCTGGGGTCCCCCTCCCCTCCCACTGTGGGAACTTTTCTGTCTTCTCAATAAACCTTGCTTTCTAAAAAAAACATTTTTTTAAAAAAAGAGTATTTTCCTGATTATTCTTTTAAAATCATTCTTCTCTGTTCTTTTGCCTTCACTTTATAGTCTTTCTCACAGAAGCCACCTCTTTTCTCATGAAAACCATCACCATTTAAATTTGGTATTTATCATGTGCTTTTAAAATGACTTTCTTCTGCAAAACACTACAAACTTAATGAGGGAAAAAAATATTTTTTATTTGATTATTACTATATATCCAGGACCCAGAACGATAATCAACATAGGGATACTGTACAAAAAATGTATATGAGTAAAATAATAATTACTTTTTAGTTAACACTGTTGGGAAGAAAGGAATATTTTTAAAAGATACGCTAAAAAAAAAAAAAATCTCCAAACAGTATTATATATTATTTTTTAAGCTCTGTTGTACATAGATATCAATTACTTTTTATGTGGCATAAATGTTTCTATGTCCAAGATATTATATCAAGTGTAAGGAAGATCATTTCAGCTACCTGAGTGTGCTAAACTTATCCATCTTTCTCCAAGCTTGCTTTCTCAGTGTGATGGCTGAATCAGGAGTTAAAGAAATTCAGGTTATGATATACTTTTCTTAATGAATGCAAATGTGTATATTTGTTGATGGTACTGTGCAGTTGGGAACAGTTATACACTCAGAATTACTTAGAGAAACTGAGTTTTAAGCACAGTTGAGACAGTTATATCTATTTTAATTTTCATAATATGCATTATCTATACAACAAACCAACACAAAATAGGTATTTGTTTAATCAATAGATGAACAAATAAATAAAATAATTGATGGGTGGATAGGTAGATGGAGAGATAATCACATTTTATATAAAAAGATTTAAGATGAGTAGAGATTACCTCTCACATGGTTTCACAGTTATATCTACTAATTACAATAGCCTCTCATCAAAACAATATAAAAGTATTGTGATAAATGAGCTTAAAAACCCTGCAATCATTAACATAGTTTGTTATTTTCTTCAAATACATCTTTTGAAAATATGTACTGTAATAAAACTACCCTGGAAGCAAAATTTAAATTACTGTATTTAGTTTAACATATTTTATTGCTTGTTCATTTAAATTATTGTTTTTATTTAAAATATTATCTATCTTAGGATACAAAGTATAGAACACCCTCTTGAATTTGAATTTCTAAACTAAGAAATAACTGCAGTAATATTCTGTGGCATATCTCTGTAGAAAGATTCTATAAAATATGATTGAGGGGACCCCAAAAGATGAATTTATTTATTAAGAAATTGCACTTATTGTTACATGTTTAAACTTCAATTACCTTCAAAGTACTCTCCATTTGGTGCAATACACCTATGGATACATTTTTTCCACTGCTCTAAATCATTTTTGAACTTGTCAATTTTGATGCCTTTTAGTGCTTCTGCTGTTTTTTGTTTCACCTCTTCCACATTGGCAAAATGTTGCCCTTTGAGGACTTATTTTATTCATGCAAACAAAGTTGTTGGAGGTGTGATCAGGTGAATAACAGCGGTAGGGCACAAGGGTCTTGCTATTTCTGATCAAAAACTGCAGGACACTCAGCTCAGTGTGGGCAGGTGCATTGTCATGGTGGAAGAACCCATCATCTATTTGTCACAACCAGGGACATTTCTTCGGCAATTGCGCACAACCTTCTCAAAATTTCCAAAGGAAATCTTTGGTTGACTGTTTGACCAGAGGAACAAATTCCATGTGTGCTACAAGGGCACATCCTCTAAAAGATAATTCTTTTGGGGGAGGAGAGCCCCCCCTTTTAATGCACATACTACACAGCCATAAAGAAAAAGCACAATCGTGTCCTTCACAGCAACGTAGATGCAGCTGGAGACCATTATTCTAAATGAACTATCGCAGAAACAAAAAATATATAACACGTATTCTCACTCAGAATTGAACACCAAACGCTGGGCACAGGGCACAAGGTGGAGCAACAGATGCTGGGTACTGCTCAAAGAGGGAGGGAGGGAAAAGGCGTCACGCATCCCCCCATTGGGTACCATGTCCACTGCTAGGGCGAGAGAGAGGTTACCAGAAGCCCAAACCTCGCCTTCACGCAATTTGCTTACATTGGAAACCTTCTCATGTACCCCACGACTCTGAAATAGATGCTTAAAAAGCACATGAAGAGGAATTTCAAAATTCATCTTGAATCAGTAAAGCAAGGGAAAGGATGAGAGTAGGAAGGCAATGAAGCATGAAAAATCACCTTACAGATACCATGTGCACTGATGGGGGTGATGGGTCCACTTAACCCTGGACCTCACTGCTGTGTGATGCATCCATGTCACCAAATACCATTTGTACCTTTAAAGCTATTGAAAAAAATCAGTGACTCACTGTTAAACAACACTCGATGATGCAAAATTTAAGTAAATGGATAAGTCAGGGATCATGTTTGAAGTTGTTTAGTTTATGCATTGTCACCAGAGAATGTAAAATAGTACTGTTAGCTCAAATGCTGGCCGTAGATGGAGTTCAAATCAACTATGATTGTCATACGTGTACAATAGATGAAGACATATCACCATGGATGTATTCACAGAAATAGTAACTGAAAAAGGAGTAATGAGGTCTGAAAAGAGAAGGAATAAGACTACATAAGGAAAAGATTAAAACAATGTTATAGTGACCAGAACAATGACAGGAAACACACCAGTATAATAGTCATTGTTTAAAACTGGAGTACAAACAGAGGTAGAGTTTTAAGGAACTGAGAAGATCATTTCCAAGTATTCAAGTAATCAAAGACTTATGTCTATAAATGAATTTGTATGCATATTTCTATAAATACAGAAAATGAAGTTAGGAAGGGAGATATCAAATGCCCAGAAAATTATTTTACATATTAACAATTGCCATTTTTCTAGATAAGACTATGAGTGAATATTTAATTTTTCTGTGTCCTTGTACATTTTCTCCTTAATTTTCCTAAAAATAATTACAATTTTTATAATTAGTCTGTAATCAAAATATGGTATTTTAAAATAGCTCACAAGACAGAAAATAGCTTGCATGTGATTCTGAGTGAAAAAAATACAAATGGATATCTAAAAGACTAAATTAATGTACACCCTAATGTTGGCACAAAATATTAGTTATTATTGTCTTAATTAATTACCTTCAGTTGAAATCTGTATTATTATGCCAATAATTAAATATTAAAATTTAAAAGACTTTCATTAATCTATCAGTGTATTGAATTCTGAAATGCATTTTTTTCTATAGAAATTTTTGTTTTCAAATATTTTAGATGTACAAAAATATGAAAGATAATATTAAGAAGCCATCAGCTTCTATCATTAAGAAATTAGCAAAATATTAAATTTATCTTGTCAGAGTGCTACTATCCTGATCCATTAGATAGAGCACACTTTTTGGTGTGGTTTTTTGCTTGTTAGTATGTGTGTGTCAGGAGTAGTTTGCTGGGACCTGTTGTCTTTTCTGCGTTACTATTTTGGTTCTAAGTCTATGGTATTTAGGACAAAATGGAAACCTATATAATTCACCACCATGTCATCGCTTGATTTCTAAAGCACTTTGCCAGTGTGCTTTCTTCTAACCACCTTATGGTCTTTTGCTTGCTTTATATATAATGCCCAGGGTTTCCAGTTATACTTGAAGAAAAGGAAAGGAATAAGTTTATCTATTTAATACTCCCAGAAAGGCAAGTTAAATACAGATTTTATTTTCTTAACCTGACAAGTTAAATGCAGACATTTTTTTTAATCATGAAAAAAGGAAAACCCCTGAAATATTTTCAACAAGAAAATTAAAAGGAAACCCCTGAAACATTTTTCAACAAGAAAATTTTTCAATAAGAAAATTAGTATATACACAATGGTGTATGTACATTTCTCCAGTGATAATAAATGAACATATAACAACATACGTGAATCCAAAGTGTTTATTAATAAGAGGCTGTTGATGCCATGAATTTTAAGTGTTTGAAAATAAGCCATACAATGAAATATGTTTATTTAAAAATGCATGCATATTTTGTACTCATGTATACAAAGATAAATGTGTGCAATTCTTATCACAGAAGAAGCTAAAACAAAAAGAAAGAGATAAATAGCAAAGGAAAAAGACCAAGGAGAAAAAATAGAATAAAACAACTCAGTACAACTTTGTCTCTGAATGAATAAAAAAGATGGATTCAGTGAGAAATACAAGGAGGTTTAACAGTTCTAGTAATATTACATGTCCTTAGTGGAGTAACAGAATCATCAGTTTGTTAATAATACTATTCATCATAACATATATAGATGGATTAATTTATTTTATAAATATTGCATATTTTCTAATAAAAAGGAATGACAACTTCATGTATCAGCAGGAATTAATTTTATAAATAATGTATAATGAATATTGGGGTTACAGACAAATACTTAGCATATAAACCCGTTTTGATAAAGTTTAATGTTATGCAAGAAATATGTCAGTTGGAGGTACACAAATAGATTATTAACATAAGCATAAATTGTAAATATAACTTGATGTGCATAGTTAACATTATATAAAAGATGGTTATTAGCTATAAGCATAAGAGTGATGTTATATGAATTTCTAAAAGCAACTTGGTGATTTCTTGGTTTGATTCTCTTTTCCAGTTGCCAGTTGTCCCTAAAAGTCATTGAAGCAAAGGCACCTAAGTCTTGATTTGCAGAATCTTAGCTTTGGGAATAAAAGAAAGTGAAATCAGCTTTCGTTTTAACGTGTGATGCCTCACAGAAACAATACTTACATTGATCTCTACGTGTTAAATATATTCAGAATCATTTTCCCACAGGGGAAAATTTTAATCCTTTTCTCTTGGGGGTGATAGAATTGATGTTTCTTAAACATCTACGAAATGTCTCCCTTACCATATATGGAAGAAGAACCACAAAGCCATGGACTTGGAGTATTCATTTCATTATTTTGCAAAAACATCTTAATTTATTTCATTGTCTGCACCTTCACCCCCCCAAAAAAATATTAAATTCACAGAACCATTGTGAATTTAATGCAGGAAAGGTATGTGAATTGCTCCTAAGTATATTGGAAAGCAGTAGTTATATATAAATGTAATTAAAAATTTTAATTCTGAAATAAACAAATAAATAAATACTAGCTAGGGCTATAGTGTTCAAAATATTATAATGTTAATGTAAAATTTGAAAAATACATAATGACTTAATAAAGTTTGAGTGAGGAGTTGGTTGGTATAAACTTTGAATTTTTGTTTCAGGGTAGAGTACCTGCATGACGGTAGTGGTATTAAATAGATTTCTTTAAGGCAGAATATCTGTGTTCCAGCTCTGGGATTTTACAAAATTCTGGTTACCTGGATCAGCACATAACATAAAATTTTGTTTCCAGTAAAATGTTGCTTTATCTTCTCAGTTCCATAAAACCATTGACTTTGAAGGACTCTATCTTCAAATTAATTTTCTTCAGTTAGGCTTTTTATCCCATCTGATTTTTCCTTTTAAAAGAATGACTTGCATGTGTCATAGTTACAGGCATTGGACATAAAAGGGATGAGATGGAAGCCTCAAGGTAAACTTTTACAGTTTAGGGTAATAAGTAAGATATGGCAATTTCCCTAAAAAATAGATAGTTATTATTGCTGGTGAAGTCATAGGTCCCATTAATTGAATTTATTAATATAAATTTGTTTGTATGTAAAGATGTGATATAATATAAACTTATTAATCAATACACATATACAATATTACCTAGAATGTTATAAAGTCAACAGATGGCATAATTTATTCTTAATTAAATTCCAGATCATTGCTTTTGCTTTAAATCTATTTTTCTATAGTCAACACATATAGTAAATCAATTTTTTTATTTGTTCAGTAAAACATATTTCTTCTAATACTCAGTTTAATTGTAAAATAGGAATAATATAATTCCCAAACTCAAAAGGTTATTTTGAAACAAATCAGTAAATATATGTAAAGTGCTTGGAAGATGTCTGACATTTTAAAGACCTTATTTTTTTCAACTTTCAGACTCATTTATATTTCAGATGTGTTTCTTGCTAAATCAATATAGTCATATTTAAATTTATTTGGTTGATTAGTTATTCTAATATCTTCTGGGAATCTCTGCCTTTCGTATGTTAATTCATTTTTCATGTATTATTAATATAGGTATTTGAACTCAACTTTACACTCATTTTTGCCACTTATTATTTTTATATTTAATTTCTGTGTATATCCTTTGTATGTTTTACTTTTCAGGCATCTTTTAAGTCATATTTCTTCATTCCTCTTTTTCCTCTTATGTGATTTTAAAGTTAACATTCTTTTCTGTCATTTCAATGTTGTCACTTATTTTTTCAAAAATATTTGACTTAAGGTGTTTTGGTGTCATAGATATTTCTATCCTTTTCCAAAATAGGATAGTAAGTTCAGAATACTTAAATTCTAATATTTGCTCCTTCAATATTAAATATTATATACTCACTAAAAATGTAATATCATCTAAATTTTAAAATTTAAATAATTGTTTCATATTTATTTGTATAATTACAGATAATTTAGACAGTTAATAAGAAACATACCTCAACCATTCTGATTTTGTTCCCTTATAATATGAAGATTTTCTTTTATTTCCTAGTGTAATGTATGCTTTCTCTATGCATTCTGTGAAAGACTGAGGATAATAAAATATGACTTTTACTGAATCTGCCGAAACTATGTTTTTTTCATACTCATTTCCACTCAGAAACTAGCAGATACATTAGCCCTATTAGTAATCTAGGGGTATAATATTTTAGTTATTAATTTATATTTTCCTTCTGCTATGTTCAGAAACTGTCTTTCTAGTTGAGATGCTGCAGTTTCTCTATGGAAAACCTAAGTGTCAGTTTGCTTCATCATTTGCCCGGTGTGGACTTCTCTGATAGGGCTTGAAGTCCTCTTCATTCTTGTAGTATGTTCTATCCAATTAAAAAAAATTATCTCTTTCTTTATGCTCCTTGTTCTTTCAGTCGGAAACATCTGCTAGATATATGTTTGCTCTAATTCATTCTATCCCCTATGTTTGCCTATTTCTTATATCTAAACAAAGTAAATCTTTTTGTCTCCCTTGTGAAATTCAATATTTAAAAAAATATTATGTAAGCAAAATTTTCATACAGGCTGACTAGCTTTAGTGGTTGGAGATTTAAATCTTATGCTGAGATTATCCCTGTTGAAAAGAAAATATGGACCCTGAACAAATTTGTGGTTATTCTTTACATTAATTTTTTAAATGTACACAGAGGAAAGTAATATTGAGGGATTATTGAAATTGTTCTTGGTTATACGACTTGTAAATGCACAAGTGGGATTCTATTCAAATCTGCTTTGAACAATAGCTTGAATTTCTTTCACTACTCCATTTTTCTGTACCTGGTATTTTTTTTCTTTTCTTTTTTATTTTAAAGATGTGGAGTACAATTCAGAGTTAGGTACATAAATGTTATATGTACCCCCCCCACCACTGGCAGTGTCCCACTACTGCCAATCCCTTTCTTACAGTGTATAATTTAAGGTCTTACTCTCTTGCAATTATAAATGGAAAAAGAAGCACCCTTCTGTATTCATGAAAAAGACCTGTAGAACTAGGTAAAGACCATGAGGATGTGTTCATGTGTTTCAACGCTTTCCGCTAGGTGAAAATAACAGAGGTGAGATCTGTTTCACTACCAAATCTCTAACAAGCTGTGACATTTTCTGCTACTTGTAATGTGATTATGAAAATTAGAAAAGAAACATTATTATAATAATGATCATTACTATTAGAGAAATGATTAATTAATTATAAATTTAATTTAGATGTAATTATACATTAAAAATACAAGTTCTCAGTCAGAAAAGTTTTTAATTACTAAGTAGTCTGAGAGTTAACATAAGTACATGATGAAATGTCTGAGTATAAACTCAATAGATCTTAGGAACCACCTAAGAAGTTTGAAGTCATAGTGCAATAGAGAAAAATATAGATGAAAGGCAAGAGTTTATTAAACATGAGGGCATCTTTAAAGCAGAATAGTGTAGATTTACCAGAAAGTATATTTATTTTTAACATAAATGTATTTATGCATTAAATACAATTTGAACAGTACATAAAATACAACTTGTAGAGTACATAAAAATACTAGCTACTTACCTTAAGCAGGGCCACTTGTTGTAATATTTGCTGTTAAAAATATACTCCAGATAAAATAGAAGTAGAGGACATCAACAAAGAAGTTTTCATTCCATTTGGGCTTTATTCATTATTCTAGTCTTTCTCCTTTAATAACTTATAATAAGATCAAAAGTTCACACTAACTTTAACAAGATCTATTCATTTAGGGTATAAAAAATTCTACAAATATGACTGAATCTGTATGTTTTTCTAATCCTACAACAGAAACACTATAGTCAGAATTTTACAGTCTCTGAATGTTCTTATTTGAGTAAAATGAAATTGAATTAATTATGAAATAAACGTATATAATAATCTCCTTTGCCTCAGTCAGTATTTAAGGCATTGAGATACATTAGTTTACGAATTGGATAAATATACCTGCTTTCAGGAACCGTATGTTCCAATGTGTGGAGACAGGACAATATACATAATTAATGCATCCAATTAAAAATGGTGATAGGTACTGTGAGCAAAGATACATCTGAGAGATGGGTGGTTTTAAGTAGAGTCGTCAATGAATATCTCAAGGGAATGTTTGAACACAATGCAGTAGCAAGGAATACAAGTATTGAGGTGATCTCCAGCAGAGAGAAGAATCAATAGAAAAGTCCCAGAGGAGGTATGTGCACGAGTGTGAATGCCAAGAACAGCACAGAAGACATGGCTGGAGCCAAGTGTCATGATAATATGACAGAAGTAATGATCAGAAATACATGTACATTCTGAGGGTTTGTGTATTCATAGTGAAGCAGTAAATACCCAAATGTTGAAAATAAGAGGAATATGTTCTGACAAGCATATGAACTTCACAGGAACTTGGATGGATTTAGAGTCTATCATACTCAGTGATCAATCACAGAAACAAAGAACAGAGTATCATATCTTCTCACTCATAAGCGGACCTTGAACATTTATCATAATATTATAAGAAAGGGATTGACAAGTAGTGGGAAACTGCCAGGGAGGGGATTTGGGATTGACAATTGAGGGAAACTTCTAGGAGAGGGAGGGGCACACCTCATCAACAAGGGCACCTGCACAACCAATGTTTGTATGCCTAACCCTGAATTGTACCCCACATCTTTAAAGTAAAAAAGAAAGGAAGGAAGGAAGGAAGAGAGAGAGAGAGAGAGAAAGAAAGAAAGAAAGAAAGAAAGAAAGAAAGAAAGAAAGAAAGAAAGAAAGAGAAAGAAAGAAAGAAGAAAGAAGAAAGAAGAAAGAAAGAAAGGAGGGAAGGAGGGAAGGAAGGAAGGAAGGAAGGAAGGAAGGAAGGAAGAAAGAAAGAAAGAAAGAAAGAAAGAAAGAAAGAAAGAAAGAAAGAAAGAAAGAAAGAAGGAAAGAAAGAAAGAAAAGGCTCTACTGTGTCTAATGTTTTGACAATAGACTGTAGTAAGGGAAGGAAAATAGCAGGAAGGCCGGTTAGGAAGTTTTTACAAATTCATGTTATTATGATTGTTTGGACCAAGGTGGTGGTGGTGGAGATGGTAAAACAGGTAATGAAATTAACATGATTTTCTAACATTACATATGTGTTATCACAGAGAAGAATGAAAAGTGACTCTGAGATTTAAGGTTTAAGTATGCATAAAGACGAAGTTGTCATTTTATGATGTAGTTAGACACTTTGGAGTCAAGCAGGTTGGAGAATGGTGGGTAGATATCAGATCTGGTTTTCAGACAGTTGATTTCAGAAGTTATGTAAGATTTAAGTGGAGGTATTGAGTAGTTTTTTTGATATAGTATTTCAAGTTTTAGTTCTTCCTCAGCTTGGAAGCTGTCAATCCAGCTCTACAACAGAAAAAAGCCAATCAGATTGGTCATAAATTATTTTTATTGTACTTATCAGAGAATTGAGATTACAGGTTAAACTATCACTCCAAAATCTGGAGAGACAGGCGCTCCAGTGAGTCACAGTCCATATTCAATTATATGATACAAAAGCCTCTAGAGCCAGAAACTGATAGGAACACTTAAATGGTAATTTTGACGAATTCCTGGAGGATGAGTGTAGTCTATGGTGTAATGAGAAACTCCTGTAGTCACAGACTTGATTGGTTTAGTTCCAAGAATCCACCAGTTTCTCACTGTTCAGAGACAAGAACGAGCTCATGAGGGTTTGGGCTGAAGAAGAAGAAAAGCACCATAGTGTTGTTGCTTAGAAAGTTCTCTATAAAAAAAGGCCTATTTGGCAAAGAAAAAGGCCTCACTACACCTGGGGGAAGAGAGTTTACTTTTCACCAGCCCCCTCTATTCTTCCTATCTTAACTAAGCAGGTGGAGTATGCTAAGAAACACTTATGAAGTCACAGCAAGAGACACAGGCCAACAAAAAGACAGAGACCGAATTATGGGATTATGCTTCTCTTTCCTGATGCTTTTCTCCCAGATCAATGGGACTCCGACATTCAGTATAATCACAATGGATTGGAGCTGAAAAAGTTGCCATGCATAGATTCTATTTAAGGAGGAGAACTTCAGGAAGTCAAAAGAGAACAAGGCAAGGAAGAGAACAAGAATGCTAAAGGAAATCGAAGCCCCTGTCACTTACAGCTATAGCAAAAGGTAAATACATCCAAGTACTAGCCATATTATCATAAAACCTCACTTTAAAGCACCGTAAAGGAAAAAAACAAAGTCTGAAGAGGCAAAAAGTGAGCATCAGAACCAGACTCAGATATGACACAGATAGTGGCATTATCAGACAAGGAATTTAAATTGAGGCTATGAGGAAGAGTACACCATTAGATTGGTTTAGAACACTTAGTAAGTGGTAGAGAAGAAGTGTGAGGATTGAGTATTGTGACTCTCTATTGCTTATATATGCTGGAAGAACCAGCAATAAAATAACTAATGGCATATGGCAAAATCTGGAGAATGTAAGTGTTGGAATAGAAAGTATTTCAAGTAGGAGATAATGTTTTCCTCTGGCAACTCATGCCAATATGTCCAGTGAGAGAAGAACCCGCTGGCTCTTGGATAATTTTAAAATATCAATAGGATCATTGGTGGATCAGCAAAAGAAGATTTAGTAGGTGAGGGTGGTGACAAACAAACTAAAATATATGCAAGAAAATGGATGCAAAGGATGGGAGACAGAAAATAACATATTTTTGGAATAATTTTCTGGTAAAAAGGAGAGGAAAAATAAAGTTTATCAGTTGAGGAATATGGACTGAGAAAACTTTGTTTTTAATTCTGGAGATATAATAATTTTGTGTGTCTGTAAATGGTAAAATGTGATGATTAATAATGCAAGAATGAAAGGGGATTAAGTGCACAGGAGGAGGGTTTGACCATTGAGAGATGCACAGCATATTACCTGCATCCATCGATAGATTGTAATAAATCTACGTGCACATTATCATTTCCCTCTTCAATTTTTTTCTTAAATTCCATATTAGACTACACTTTGTCCTTGGTTGCTATGCTGAGTTCAGGTCATATTCTACCAGATTGCAGATGTATATTGTTAGAAATTAAAGTGCGAGAAACTGTCTACCTAGGGTATCTTTCCATAAAAAAAAAAAAAAATCTAATTAAGCTTGATTATGCACTAACACACAGAAATATATAAACCCAAAATCAAGTGCACTAAGAACAGATCACTGCCAAGACAATCTCACACAAAATGTGTAAATTGTAGATCAAAGGTACCATCTACATATATCACTATCTTTCTGGTTCCAACTTTGATGATTTGTGATATACCTAAGACAGGACTGTTGACTGAGGCACTTAAATAGACCTAACATTATTAATCATCATAGTTTATGACTTTGAATTAACTAGATTCTGTAACTGCCAAAGAGTAGATAATCGCTTACCAGTAACCCAAACATTCACTCTGAACTATGTGCCCTGAGAATTCATATCTCCTCCCCTTCTTCTAGGGTCTAAAAGATAAAAGGCAGAGATACTAAGGTTTCAAGTTATAGGGACTGATTTCTCACTGCAAACAGACCTTTTCAGAACACTGGATTACGGTTGGCCTCTGTGGGGAATAAAAGAGACACCAGGATGCTGTAAACATTCATACCATGATATGATTTTGTAAGTGGTCAAACATGGTCAAGGCTTTATGGTTCCGTCTCTGAAGTGAAGAAAATGGGAAAAAAATAAATAGCTGTCTTGGATGATATATCTATAAAGGGAACTTCAATTAAGTATGAAAATTTTTTTTTGTCTTTAGATACTCTTGCTCTGTGTCAACTTTTCCAAAATCCTTCACCCCAGAGTTTTATCCCCAGAGCATATTTTTATGAGAATGCTTTATGAAAATAATCTGTTCACTTAAAATTCTAGTAAATAAGCCCAAACTTTACCTGTATGATGTCCACTTGTAAACCTAGTTCTGAATTGTACCCCACATCTTTAAAAAATAATAATTTTTAAAAAATTCTAGTGAATTGAGGAATCTCTACATTTTACCAATTCCTCATGTGCCTAGAAACCAATTAGGACAATCTTAGATATACATGTACAGAAAAGCTGTTTGAACCATGCTGGATATTACTGAAATGCATTTTTCAATTTTAGTTCAATCTCTCTTTTCTAAGAAAAGAGAGTCAAAAACAAACAAGCAAAAATAAATTACAACCAAACAACTTGTAAAAGAATCCTGACACTTTGTCATTTTTTATCCTGTCTTCAGCATGATATATTGTTTGATTCAACGTTTTGGTTCAGTAAATTATGGCAAGTGATTGAATATATTTTCTAAATTTTTAAAGTGATAAATGCTTAAGAAACACAACTGAGGCTACCGTACTTCCACAAACTAGTGATTAGACCATTATGGCTTTCAATCAAGAAGGTATCACATTACCTACTTTGCCAAGTCACTGTGATTTTTATGATGGCTTGAACATGAGTAACAATAAAAGGAAACAGCCCTGATTGATGGTGATGGTACTGTGAAATTCATTAGGGATTCAAATGACTTCAAATTGAGTGTTCAATTCAAAATTCAGCCGTCAGAGTCAATGCACTCTGTGAACCCACGAAATTACAATAAAATGCATATGCACTTTTTAGATGGAACTGTTCTTGAAAGACATATAAAGATCAATGGATTATATGATTTTATTCATCAAATAGACAAGCCATTGCCCCCAAATCCTGTTATGCTGGTACTAGTAAAATTAAATTTATATTTGAGAAGATATAAAAATATTTATTTCCTTCCATACATACACACCCACACACAAATTATGCGATTAAAAAATTATTCCTAAATGTTAGTCTTCCAGGGAAATAGAACATCATAAGCTAAAACTTTAAATAATGCTGTTTTATAACCATGTTCTTTACTCAGTGAACAAGTTCCTGTGATTTTATTTAAAATTAACCAAATGTAAAAAAATAATCTGTCTTTAGAATAAAATAGCTTGCTTATTTGTACTGACATTAACTAAAATATCACTATATTTTTATTTGAAAAAAATTTACCTAAAACCTGTAAAGATAAAAATGCATAGTTAACATTTGAGATTACTAGTCTGGGACTGTGGTAATAAATGTAGTTTTAAGACACGAAAGTCATTGCCAGGAATTCATGTTAGCAACTTAAAAGAGTTTTTTTTCACTAAAATTCTGATGTCTCTAAAGAATGACCTTCTGTAAGTCATTTAATTCATAACAAAGTCTCTGAATAGCCACAGAATCACAAATCAAAATAATAAATACAATAAGACAATTTTGTACAAGTGTACAAACCTGATAATCTATGCTGATAGGTTAGAAAATAATTACTTGCTTCCCTAAAGAAAGGCAGCTGTAAATTATTCAGGGGTTATTCCAGCACTGATGGAAACATTTCCTTTGTTTTGTATTTTTAGCTTAAATAATTCCCTATCAAGAATTAGACAGTCTTATTATTTCTGTATTATTATAAATAGACTGGTTATCCTTTAATTTTCAAATTCACATTTATTTTCTTTTAAATATCTTTTTAAAAATTCTGAATGTCTCTTTTTTTTCTTGCTTCTTTGACTTATATTACTTATAAAGCCTCTTAAGCCTTTCCTTAAATAAAAAGACCAATTTTTTGAATAGTAAAAATATTGATTGCTAGAGTAAAGGACATAAGTATATATATATATATTCATTTTATATAATATATGTCTTGTATATACACGCATACAAACATATCTTCATGTACATCCATCTATCATCTACATCTATCTATCTGTCTATCTGTCTATCTATCTATCTATCTATCTATCATCTATCTATCATCTATCTATCATCTGAATTGCTGAACATGTCCTAGACTTTTATAGTGAAAAACAGGGTACCAGCAGAAAGGCTCAGCAATCTAGCATCCTGGCCAGGGTAGTAGACCAGTAATACCTCAGTGCAAGAATATTGTGCCCTTGGAAAAATCCATGGCTTAATTCTCATAAAGCAATATTTTTTTAAATACCTGCTTTGGCCCAAACTCTTAGGTGAATATTTTTCATATTTTTTAATCTCATTTGTTGTTCCAAGTGCACAAGCGATCAAGGATCATCTCTATGAACTTATTTTTTTGGTGTGTTTTTTCTATAGAAAAAATATGCTACTTGGTTGTCTAGTCTCATGGATATTTATGATAACAATAAAAGCCTATATTTATTTGGCATGTACTCTATGCCCCCAGGGAGTTAAATATTGTATATACATGTTCTCAATTAAGCATTTCAACTTTTCTCTGAAGTAGATAATATTTACATTGGGGTGTGTGTGTGTGTGTGTGTGTGTGTGTGTGTGTGTTTGAGTTGGAGTCTCACTCTGTGGCCCAGACTGGAGTGCAGTGGCACACTGCTCACAGACACCACAGCCTCGACCTGTTGCTGGGCTCAGGTGATCCTTTGGCCTCAGCATTCCAAGTAGCTGGAACTACAGGCGTGTACCACCACACCTGACTAATTTTTTGATTAATGTAGAGACAAGGTCTCGCCATGTTGACCAAGCTGGTCTCAAACCCAGGCAATCCTCTCATCTCTGCCTCCCAAAGTGCTGGGATTATAGGCATGAACCACCATCCCTGGAAATAACATTTATTTTAATTTTATAAGTAAGGATTTTAAAGCTCAAATAAATAATCATCTTTTATATTTCTTGCTGCGTGTTCGTTATAAAGTCCTGCTTCTCAAATTCTTTCATAGTGAAATAAATTTCTTTAGAAGAATGACAAGAAGCTGTGATTTCATGGAGGCCTGGGTTTGAGTGTGGATCTGTTAATTATTAATTGCATGAACTTTAACAAGTAATAATACTGTTTGGAATTTATCTCTATGTTCCTATAATGGGTATATGAAAATATATCTTGTTGATTTTATTTATGGACAAATAGTAAAAATTTATAAAAAGCCTGTGGCATTATGCTTGGTAGATTCTAAACAAATACTACTAAGTACTGACATTATGATTGAGATAAATGGGGTTGGATTCTTCAAAAAAATATTTTGTAATTTGGAGACAGATTGAGTCTGGTCACATTTATTGTTCACTCACTACAATAGATTGTTTGGCTGTCATATATATGTGATAGCTTCGCCTACCCCATATTATTTTGAGTTATTTGAGATAATCTGTATTAATACTTAGAACACCAGGAACATAATAAGTATTCAATAACTGTTATTTGTTTTTGTTCTTGTTAATTACTAGTTTTTCACTTTTATTATTCAGAAACTTATACTTGTTTTTGACTACTTTAACCTAAAACTTCTATTTGATTGTGTATGTACAGTTTTTATTTTAATATTTTCCTAAATTACATGCAAACAGGCAAATTTTCTTTCTGCTTAATCTGGCAGAACATGACTCATTGGTTGGCATTCTCTTTCAAACTTTACCTTATCCACCTGAATTACATTACTTGTTTCATTTCCTTATAATCTGATGTTATTCTTTTATTTGATCCTTACATCATGACTTGCCAGCCCTGCTATGTCAAAAAATATATACATAGAGCGTTTTTTAAAACTTGATTAATTGCCTCATTTTACATATATGTAAAGGGAACACCATATAGAATATTGTCTCGGAAAAACTGGTATAGTCAATGTGTAACTTAGCTAGCTCAAAGTATTGACAACTCCATTAATCAAAGAAGATCATTTACACTGTTAAATGTGTTCTAATATTTAAATTAACATAATACTATTACTGAAAATGAAGAAAATAATAGACATAAAATACACAAATTGCTTTAGACCATTATTTTCTGGATGCTATTTCTTATATTATGAGATTTACTAGTAAATTGCAAATGAAAAAAGTTCACTAACTAAAGATTATACTTTTGGGCATAACAAAGAAAAAAATGTATTTTTGTACATTTCAGAAATGTCATGATTTTAATATCAGCACTGTAATATAATTTTACTGTGTTCTGTCATACCAAAGGGTTTCAAAAGAGATAATGCGTGAAGAAATGACATTTTACTTCAGAGTGATAATTATCAGCTATATTCCATAGCAGACAGATCACTACAAAGCTATAATAGTACCTATTATGATTCAAGAAAACTTTTATGTGAAGTTATTCATATTTGAAGCGTGATTGTATTGATGACAATGATAAAATAATAGCACTTAGTAATAATAGCATGTTCCATTTTTTATTTTCTCCTGAGAGATCCTAAGGTTATATATTTGAAAGAATCTATTTGTGCAATCATGGAGGCAAGTAAAATATCAAATTATCTTCAGGAAAAGGAAACCAAATTCTCTTAAGAGCAAGCCAGTGTGATTTGAAAAATGAAACGCTTTCTTTGAACTTATAGTTATGACTTTGCAACATGCTACAATCAAAAAACAAATTAACATCAGAAATAGCAGAAATTTTGCCCTTGTAGCATATCAAGAATTTTCAGATTGAGGCCATCTCCTGTTCTGTGGCTTATTCTTCAGAGATTCATTTAACACAAGGAATTAAATAATGGATATTTTTATAATTGTTATTTATTTAGCAGTAAATAATTGTTCTGAGGGTTAAGATACATGATAAATCAAAATTTTTTTTAAAACTAAAGGAAATAGATGAATCAAAACAAAAATATAATTTACTAACAGTGACCCAAGAAGTGAAATTTTCATTAAAAAATAATAACAGAAACAATTTGAAAGGTAAAGATCTTCCACTAAAAATGCCACTAAGGTCCAATTTATCATACTAAAAGTTAAGGAACTATGATTCATGTTACTTAAATTTTCTTAAGTCATATAAAATAAATGACATTCTCTTAAAAGGAATGTCTGAAGTAAGCATAACTCAAATGTCAAAATCTGATCTATATTACATAGAAAATTATAGATTAATCTTATTGTTAATATCCATGCAAAAGTTATCTTAAAAGTTTGCTAAGCCAATCCCCCAATTAAATCAAGAGAAAAATGCATTGCTATAAATATGCTTTCCCAGAAATTCAAGAATGAATGTATATTAAGAAACATGTTAATAGAAACAAATTAAATAGAAAGATGTGTTCATATTATTAGAGGAATATCATTTACTATAGTTCATAGTTATTTTTTATTGAAACTCTAAATAAAATGAAAACAAACTAAAACTACCTTTATTTCATACAATAAATATCCAAATGTCAACAGTTAATATTTTCCTAATTCGAGAAACATAAAAATGCAATTGTTTAACCCTCACTACTTCAGAGTGCTAAAACACTCAGCATTATTAATTGACATTGTTTTTAAGGTCCTAGAAATGCTACAAGATAAAAAGAAAAAGAAAAGAGAAGATAAGAAAAGAGTTGTTTGGGATGATACAACTTCATACCTGGGAAAACCAAAACTCTAGAAATAATCTGACATTAACTAGATATTTCATGTCATCTAGATTTACGAAAATTACTATATTATGTTTCCTTTATCAATAAGTACCTAAGAAGTATATAGATAAACCATTTTATAATACCATCAAAATCTGTGTACATGTTTGGGAATAAATTTGAAAATAATGTCTAGGAGAAATTATAAAATTTTATTAATATTGATAAAACACGAATTTAAATGTAATGACATAAGAACATGTCTTAGAATATGGCCATTAAGAATTCAGGTGATAGCCGGACTCAGTGGCTCAGCCTGTAATCCCGCGCCTTGGGAGGCTGAGGTGAGTGGATTGTCTGAACCCGCAGGTTCAAGACCCACCTGGGCAATTGGCGAAACCTCATCTCTACAGTAAATCAAAAAAATTAGCCGGGCGGCAGCGCGCACCCGTAGTTCCAGCTACTCGGAAGGCTGAGACAGAAGGATCGCTGGAGCTCAGCAGGTTGAGGCTGCAGTGACTGGGAGCAACCACTGGCCCTCCAGTCTGGGCCACAGAGTGAGACTCCGACTCAAAAAAAAAAAATTAAAAAAAAAAAAAGAATTCAGGTGATAAATACGCACATTTTAATATAATGAACCTATAAATGCCAGTTCTCATGTGATATTGTATAGTGTAGATTATGTTCAGATTTAGAGAAAGTAATTTTAAGGGTTGAATGCTAAAATATGTTCTCTATGTTAAAAAAAGTAAGATAAGCAATGAAAATTCATCTGACAAGATATGAGTGACATATAAAACAATTCTAATCAAATCAGTGAAGTTTTGACACAGGCATAGACAAAAATGTAATCAAAACAAATTACCTATGGTCAATTAAAAACTAGTTCTAACTGAAACTATAGTATATTTGTCTTACAGCATTTTCATTGTTTATCTTCCTTTTTATGCCTATAGTTTCCCATTATGCAGCCAAGCTTTTGCAGTCATTCACCATGCGTAAATCTTGCACATTTTCTTAATCCAGGGTTTCTCAGCCTTGGCACTTTGGGTAGGATCATTCTTTGTTTCGGAGGCACTATTTTGTGTATGGCTAGCAGCATTCCTGGCTTCGATTGCTAGACACCTGTAGCACACTTCACTTCCCAGTTGTGACAAACATACTTCTAGACACTGCCTGTGTTACTGGGACTGGAGTGTTTGAAAACCACTACCTCAATCCATTCTTCAGTATTATTGTTCACTCTAGTTCAAAAAAGTGTTAAATAAATCTTTGTTGAAATTATGAAAGATACCTGCACACGTACGTTTGTTGCAGCTCTATTCACTGTAGAAACAACATGGAACCAACCAAGTTGCCCATTGAAGTTGGACTGGATAAAAAAAATGTGTACATATACACAATGGAATATTATGCAGTCATAAAGAAGGACACATATATGGACTTTGCAGTAACTTGGATGAATTTGGAGTCGATCATACTCAGTGATCTATCACAGAAACCAAGAACAGAGTACCATATGTTCTCACTCATAAGCGGACCTTGAACAATTATAATAAAACATTTGGCAGTAATGGGA
Source organism: Carlito syrichta (assembly GCF_000164805.1). Taxonomy (NCBI): domain Eukaryota; kingdom Metazoa; phylum Chordata; class Mammalia; order Primates; family Tarsiidae; genus Carlito; species Carlito syrichta. The sequence continues at coordinate 106,879 of NW_007246346.1, read as the reverse complement.
AACTGTCAGGGGAAGGGGGTGAGATTGGCAGTTGGGGGAAACTGCTAGGAGAGGAAGGGGCACACCTCATCAACAAGGGTACCTGCAAAATCAATGTTTGTATACCTAGCCCTGAATTGTACCCCACATCTTTATAATAAAATAATAATAATAATAAAAGAAATTATAACTATATCTGACAAAGATTTCAACTTCCTAATATTCAGCTGTATCTAAGTTGATCAGGAAAAGACAAATAGCCAACTGAATAACAAATACATGAACAGATAAATCACTAAGAGAAAAAATTTGGAAGATTAAGATACATATGAAAAATAACTTCAAGGATAAGTAGAAAATTGAAATAAAAACCCGATATATATATTTTTACTGATCACATAAGCAAAATCTAAAAATATAAGAATCACTTGGTCCTAACGGCACCTCTACCCATAATAGGGAGTACAGAAAAACTTTCTAACATCATTGTTGGTGATTTCCTACAGATTTTTGGAATAGAATTTTAAGCAGTCACACATGGGAATCTATCACATAGAAATAATATCATACATATGTAAAGATATGCTGAATAATGTAGCATGCAGGCAGACAAATGTAAGAAACCTGGATTTTATTCCTATGGAAATGGCTGTACCAGAGGTTTCTTAGAGAACTCAAATACATATTTTGGTGATAAATTGCCCCAATGATCTTCCTCCTTCTGTAGAACATCACAGAAATTTTCATCCACATTCAACTGTGGTGAAGCCAGTGCTAGGAGGCCAGAGACAACTTTCTCATTCTCTCTGATGTATGGAGCTCCTTCAGAGTTCCTGGTTCCCACACATTTTCCCTAAAGAGAATTTAGCAGGAATTTGTCATATCCACAATTCTTTACAAAGGACTTTATTTCCTTTTCTGAAGGTAAAATGCTGCCTTTTCTCTTCAGTATTTTGCACTAGGACTCTGAGTTACTGTTCTTTCAGGATGAGGATATTGACAGAGTTAAAACTTACTTGGCTCCCAACAAACCCAGAAAGTCACATTCCTTACAGATGAACTCTAAGTTTCATAGGTTTCAGCTATAATCAGAGCCAAAATACATGGGATACACAGTGAATCCAGCAATTAGGCAATATGGTTTTTTGTCAGCCAATTGGATAAGAAAACGGGATTGGTGTCAAGATACATCATTACTTGTTAAGTTCTGAAGATTTTGAGATGTTTGTGAAAAAACATATTTAGCTAATAGATTTTGTTAGTCTGGCCACCTTCCATAGTCATCAATATTTTGTCAGTAGAAACAAATTCAAGATGAACTCCTGAAGAATATCTTGATAAATGGTTCTTAAGCATTCTTTCTGGGTCTTCTTTGGGGATATATTTGCTTAATGTTTCCAATTCTTGATTTTTCTCTATCAATGAGCTGTTCTAAGATGTCTCTTCCTTCTCTCTGGGTAGTTGCTAAGAGCGGATCATAAATTAAGGAGCAATTGAGGCAAATGACCTTACTGAAATTAACAAAAAAGTTAGGACATAGAGCAATAGAACTTTATTCCCCTTTTTTTAGATTTTTATTTTGAAATTGTGGGGTACAATTCAGGGTTAGGTATACAAATGTTCATTATGCAGGTACCCTAGTGGATGAGGTGTGCCCCCACTTCCCCTGGCAGATTCACACTGCCACCAATCTCACCTCCACTCAACTCCTGGCAGTTCCCCACTACTGCCAAGCCTTTTATCATAGTATTATGATAATTGTTCAAGGTCCACTTATGAGTGAGAACATGTGATACTCAGTTCTTAGTTTCTGTGAGAGATTGCTCTGCTGCAAAGTTTATGAGCTATTCTACTGCTGTAGAATCTACTAGTCATTTCATGAAGTGGAACAGTATAACACTATTCCTAAACTTCTCTCTATGTTCCACAACCTCCATACACACTGTATCATACATATACTCTTTCTCTTATACTGCTTACATGTCTTCTTTCTTTTTTTCTTTTACTTTTTTTTTTCTTTGAATTGGATTCTTACTCTGTTGCCCAGGCTACAGTGTAGGTGTACGCTCATGGCCACACAGCCTCGACCTGCTGGGCTCCAGCGATCCTTCTGCCTCAACCATCCAAATAGCTGGAACTGCAGGTACGCACCACCATGCCTGGCTCATGTTTTTATTTATCATAGAGACGAGGTCTCTCCAAATTGTCCAGGCTGGTATTGAACTCCTGAGCTCAGGCAATGCTCTCACCTCAGCCTCCCAGAGTGCTGGGATTACAGGCTTGAGCCAATGTGCCTGGACCATATGTCTTTGTATAGTATGCTTCTTTAAATTCCCTTGCACACTACCATCCTGAATTATTTGGGCGATTGAGATACTTCAATATTCAGAGTACTTAAAATACCTCTCTGTAGAACTAAGTGTCAATTTTGGTATACAAATGGTCATTGTACAGGTAAAGTTTGGGTCTCATTTTGGTCCTCCTTTCACCTGGTTTGAGACAAAGTTTCAATTCTGAGATTTGTCTTCGAAGGACTTTGTAGATGGCCTCAGATTAATTCATTTAGTTAAATAATTCAACACATTTATTTTCCAGTTCTCACAGTCATTGATTTTTAACTCTATCCAACTAAGGAGCTGAAATTCCTTCGATAAGAATGACAGGTCTTTTATGACTGTAGTTGGAGTTTATCTGGAATCCTGTTTTTTGTTTTATTTATTGTAAAAACAACCCTAACGATCACTTTTTCTTGATCGTGTGCTGACTAATTTAACTGCAAAATATCTCTCTCCCATTCAAAATTGTATAGCATTTCCTTAGTACCAATTTAGTGGCTTGTGCTTCTTTCTGTTTTAATCATTGATTTTATGTCTTAGCTTTTTAATGTGTTAGCTACTGGTAATCAAGAAGAGTCTTATACATCTGTATCAGATGTTGCAAATATTCAGAATGCATTTGTTCTAATAATTAATGGATAATTGTTTATTTGGGTTGAAGAATGCCTAGTCTCTTATGATTGAGAAGGAAGACAGGTATGCAGTTCCTTTGTTTTTATATTCTGGTTTTCTTTAATTTCTACTTTATACAGAGTAGCTTTAATATTTTTTTCTTGTTTCATGTTTTTTCCTCTTATAGCTTTGTATAAAAGGTGTTTCATTGTATTACAATAGGAAACTATAATCACAACACCTAATGTTTTGATGGATTTAGAAGTTTGCATAAGTACTAATAAGCAATTCTACCTCTGGTATTCCTTTATGTATTGGGCAAATAGTATTGCATATTGTATTGTATGCATTATGGATTCTGTGCTTTTGCTTAGAGGGATTTTTTTTTTCTTTATTAATGGATTCTTTGTTCTTTCTTCTGTGAAAGATTGAAACATTTCATTTTGAAATGAAATATAAAACATGTTTTTTAACCTTCCAACTCTGATGGGTATGTTTTAAACACATGTAGATATTTAAGTTGTAAATAATTAAGAAGCAAGAACAGATATATTTTATTAGATTTTAAAAATGCTAAAATAAGATAGACTATGAATATGTAAGGGCTAGATCTAAACTAAGGCAAAATTAAATTTGTTGTACCACTAAATACACCACTCTTACTCTAATATGTAAAATTAGATACATTCTACCTATCAATTAGATGCAAAGTGTGGAGAAGCATTTTCATCTGAGAAGAATTTGAGCTTATTATAGACACAGTCTCTTAAAGATCATAAAGAAGATAAAGAATGATCCAAAAGAAAAAAAAAAAACTGGGAGCTTATTTGTTATGTGATGCCTCATGGCATTAACAAAAGAAAGACACAGGAAGTTCTGGTTCAAATGAACACTTTTGTTTTTAAGAATCCTTATGAAGGTTCAAAATTTCCATATATTCCGGCAACATTTTATAGTGTTATGCTCCCTCCTTCCAGTGCTCTTAATTTTTTAAAGGGCAAAAGAATCAGCACGTCCTATCCTCACCTGGCTAGACTTACTTCTCCAGTGGTCTCACCTTTACTGCTAGCAGAGCAGTTGTTCTTATGTTCCCATATTCTGGCTATCATGACACACGTGAGCTTTTGTGAGTAATACAGCAGGCTAACTCTAAATGTTGGCCAATTGTATCAGAAACTCTGGAGTAAGTCACAAACATCATTACCAACATTATTTACTTTCTTAAATGATTTATAATATAGTCCCCGTGTTGTGGAGCCAAATGACAAACATTCTGAAATAGTGAACAGATTGTACTCAGTCATGAATAGTAAAATATTTTCAGAGGGATCTTTACGTTTCATCGTTCTTGGTAGCACACTAGTTTCCCCAAAAGTCAAGTATCAGTAGATAAAACACTCATCAAATCAAACAAATTTTACAAATCAAGTGGAGGAAAAGTGAAGGAAAAACATTCAAAAATGGTCAAGACTGCAGTGTTACAACAGGTCATTCTAATTAATGAGTGAGGAAAATTCATACTGATTGCTGGATGTTGCAAATCTAATCCTGACATTGACATGGAATGGCATATTAACCAAAAACAGATATGAGTACACACACAGTTTTTTTCTGGAAATAAGATTGTGAATATCAGAAAATGTCCTTGGTTTCACAAGCTTAAATTCTTATGGATAGAGAATGAAAACAATGAAAAAAAAGCAAGTAAGACAAAATAATGACAAATAAAAACAAACACACAAATAAACAAAAAAGCTAGTTAGTGTGATAGTGTTGATTTAGAGACAGTGGTCAGGTAAGATATTTTTTAATAGTTATAACCTAAACAATGAACAGTGATAAGTCAATAAGGGCTTTCTTAATTCAACTGAGTTTCTACCAGAAGAGAGTTATATTTCTAGTATGAACTGTTTCCATATAATTTTTTAACTGGTCATTTTACATTTATAATCTTATTATTATAAATGTGCATTTGAGGACTATATCAAATATTTGGCTTAGTTTACACAAAACTGAAATGAATCTTAAAAGATAAATACTTGGCAATATTTTAAATTATAAGCTTATTTTTATACATATTGTTAGTGATCCTGAATCATTATGTGTTCAGTCTTACAAGAATGAAACAAACAAAAAAAATGGAACTAAATAGCAGAGATCTCACTGAGTTGGTACTTCATTTATCTACTTTACCAAGTTGTTTTTCCTTATTCATGCATGTTTCCTAACTAGCTATTTTTGGCACCTATATTCATATTTTTTTTTGTCTCAAGTGCCATCAAAAGTCCAGATAAATATAATCCTGAAAAAAATCACACTAAAATCATATATATCAAAGAGCAATTCTCAAATAGCCAACTAAATTACTATCATCATTTGATAAGGCAATCTGTTTCTCTATTTTCAAGAAGAAAGTTTTGTTCTCAGAAGTTTTGTTCACAGAATTCTGTTTTGCATTCCTCCCTTTTTCCTTTATTGCTGTTGCATTTAATATTGCGATTTGACAATAAGGCTGTCGCTCTAACTGATTCAATCAGTCTTTCCCTCCCTCATTCTAAGATTCTGTTGTGAAAATCCAATAAGTTGTGCGATGTCATAGTCACAACACTGCCTGCAAATAGCAGCCAGGATTTTTCAATCCATGCCATCCTGTTTATTAACTATGTGAGACAGAGAATACAAATAAGGAAGCGTCTTTCTACCATTTTCACTCTGAACCGGCACACAACAGACTAGACTTCACGTGTATGAATTTTCTTCCAGCTAAAATGATTGTAATAACTCTATATTACAGTGATTATAATTAGAGTTTGGAGTGAAATCACTTATTTCCCGGGACCACTGAAATATTTATGATGACAAAGTTGACTCAACGAAAAATCTGAGCCCCACCAGGATCGAGTAATTTGCAGAAGACCAAATGAATTTTAAAAAGGGGAGCAGGATGCATTGGACACAAGTACTTTCTGCCATTTCATCCTGCCTGCCCAAGAAGAGCCTCGCTTTCCATTTTGCAACTTTTAAAGTAGTGATTTCGATTTCTGTCAGAACAGGCTACATTATGCGACCATATCAAACAACTCTAAATTTCAGTGGTTTACGATGAAGATTTATTCTCATTTACTCTGCACATCCATAGTGATTTGGCTATGGGTATATTCTTTACTGCATTTTCCCAAGGACCCAGGTCAATGCAAGTTCTTCTCTTTAGAATATTTTCCTGTCATCAGGGCGGAGGGGAAAGAAAACATGGCAGCCATAACCTGGCTGTATATTTCTGTTCAGAAGCGATAAATGTCACATTTCCCTGGCCAAAACAAGTCACCTGATGATGACTGAGATGAATAATTGGTGTGTATTATCATCTCACGGAGACTGGTACTGAAGACTTTGAAAAGATATAACCTGCCAGAAAACCATTAAATAAATTACACCTCTGCAAATATGTGCTGAAAGATTACATAAATTAATGGAGAATGATTGAGTCAATGAGCATTACATGATGGAATCTAAGAAAATTTAGAGTTAGGTCAGAATTGCAGAGTGTAATCAAAACCTAAATGTGCATATCTCACCAAACTTGGAGAGAATTCCAGCACTAGAAAACTTGGTAACTAGCCCTAAAAATGGAAGAAAAAAATATGTAAGCATTACAATGTTGAGAACTTTCAAGATAAGCTTTTAAAAGGTTGAGTAATTCAAAATTAACTGATTTAATAATATAAAATGTATGAATGACTCAGTAGGTAAAACATTGGAAAGCAATCTAGTGGTCATATTGCAGAGCTCTTTAAATGTCATCATTTTAGACAAAACACAAACAAAAAGCTGTTATTCATTAGCAAAAGCATCAAAACTATCAACATATACCTTTATGATGTATGCTTTTTATGTTTAAAATGAGAATTTTTTATCCCTGCAGTTTAGACACAAAGGAAAGTAACTGAACTCAAGTTTTCATGAATGTTTCTCTTTTCCAAATGAGGTTTTCTATTGCTAATCATTTTGAATGCCTGCCAGACTCCTTGGACTCTTAATCGACAGGAAAACACAGATGTCTGTGTGCCATTTAACAGCTTTCAGGTGAAATAACGTACCAGGAAAAAGTAGAAATGACATCCAGTATGCTGATGAAAAATAATGGACTTCTTATTTATCAGGTAAATAATATTTGCGGTAAGTAGCTTTTAAAAATATATGCATATGTATGTTCTTGGATAGGGCACCACACGTCATGTTAGAAATTGTAAACTTTCTTTTGAGATGATTTAGTTCTTTGTCTCTTTCTTCACACCAAAGATTCATTTTTCTAGATTTAGAGTGCTTCATGAACTTCATGAAAGATTTGTCATATTTTGTGCTTTTAATCTTCTTTATCATCCTTGGTAAATTGTTGTTATTTTTTTCCATTGCATTTAATAAAACTTAACAGCAAAAAACAAAATCACATTTGCATATCACTGTTGATTGCATTTAAAAAAGACAGTATATTTACTTCACCACCCTCTGCACATGTGTAGAGATCCTGTGTACCAGGTGGGCATAATTAGGTTGGAATGTGGTTTGGCTGACAAATTAATTCCTATTGGCTGGATACTACCTCTGCTGCATCCCCACAGAAAAGAAAATAAACAGCAATATTATTGAGAAGCTTTTGGAAAATATTTGATAAGCAACCATGGTTAGATTTATGCAATATAATCAAGGAGATCAAAGATTGTTTTAATGAGAACATTTGCTAAAATCAGCTATAAAATAAACAAATCCTATAACTTTTATACTGGTAGTTGACTTACTGCATTGTTCTTTTTCATTTGCAAGTTTGTATATCATCTACAAAGCAAAGCATTTACATGGTGACATAATTGATATAAATTGATATCATATTAACCAGAAACCTACCCACTTATTTCATTTTCAATGAATGTAAGAATAATTTGTTTTAATAATTGCTCATACCATCAATATGAAAAGACAAAAAAAAACTTATTTAAAAAAATTTAAAAAACACACACAAACATACATACATACATACATACACACAAATCTCTGAAAGTCAATGGAAATAAATTTTGAAACCACAAGTAAAGTTGTGCTGTGCATAACAAGTAGAGAACAGGATAAAATGCAGTTTATTTCACAGGCAAATACCAGTATATACTTGAGCATATTGAAATATATTTAGAGAAACAGAAATAATTCTCTCTGCTATCTTTTTTTCTAGTGAGTTCCTAAGAACATTTTTTTTTTTTCTGAGTTGGGAGTCTCACTGTTGTCACCCAGGCTGGAGTGCAGTAGCACGCTCACAGCCACCATAGATTCGACCTGCTAGGCTTAGGTCATTCTTCCACCTCTACTTTCCAAATAGCTGGAACTACAGAAGAATGCCACAAAACCCGACTGGTTTTTTGGGATTTATTGTAGAGATGAGGTCTCACCAAGTGGCCCAGGCTGGTCTTGAACCCCCAGACTCAGGCAATCCTCTGGCCTCGGCCTCCCAGAGTGCTAGGATTATAGGCTGAACCACTGTGCCAAGCCAAGAACAATTGTTGAGATTTAAATTTGAACAAGCCCCCTTGTTAAAATATTTTGATAGGCTTCACAAATGTAAATAATATAATTATTTTCATAATCATTTGAATCAGATCAATATTTTGATTACATTTTTACTCTAGTTTTGTGTCCTATTAAAGTATAAATATGTATGTCACTATAATATTTTATGTGAGATAAATAAATTTGTGAGCTAAACTTACAGCAGATTATATAAAATGAGAATGCAATGCTAAAAATGTTAATATTTGTATTACTTAAGCACCCCGATAAGAGAAATTCCACATAATTGTGTTTTGTAATTTCTGTCACTAAAGTAATAAATGGCTTCTTTGGTTTCATAAGGTTAACCCTAATTTTTCAAAAGTAAGGAGACTGTGCAAAATGTGATATTCTAGAACTGGTAAAAACTAAATCTTAAATGGTTAATTATAATATATGATGGCAAACTAGGGAATGAACTGATTCCCTAATGCAAATCAAATATTTTTTAGAGTTCAGTAAATTTAAATCCGTTTTAATAATTGACTCCACCAGATGATAACTTTTATATCTTACCTTAATTCCGGACCTATCAAGGAGTCTCATAGTTATAGTAAGATCAGTGACAATTGATACTGGTCTTCATTTGAAATTTTCTTCAAATAAGACCTGAAATAAGAGCGTGAGTGCAGATAATTTAGTTGGTTGATGATATTAGGAAGCAGAAGTGAGGATTTAGAGAATTGGAACAGGACTGGTGAAAACCAATAAAGGATGTATTGATGAGTGAGTTATTGCTAGAGGTTAATAAAAAATCTGAATTCTATTACTAAAAACTTCTGAGGACAAACTTTAGTATGATCTCATACAGGCATCCATCCCAATGACATTAGATTCTCACTTTCTATCAATGCTGTGGTCCACCTGTCCATGCTGTTACTGCATGAAGGTGACTCAAGCTTCTCTGGAAACAGACCTCTTTAGGCAGAGAAGACAGACAAAGAGCTTTCAGGGGACAGGGTGTGCCCAAAATCTGTTATTACAGACACTGAAGGGATTCATAAGAATCATTTAGAGGGCTATGGTTCGATCATAGAATGTAGTGTGATTCTCAGGAAAACATGAAGAGGACAGGAAGAGTGGCTTTCTGTATCTCATAAAAAATGAATATACATATGTATCATCATTACATTTGTCAATCTAATACCAAGAATCAATTTCAGAGGACTATAAACTTGACTTTCTTATTATTTCTTGAGCTATTTTCTTTTCCAGGCATCTATAGCCACTGAAATTTAGTTTCTCATCATTTTTATTAGAAAAAATGGAGTAGCATGTTTACTACTTTTCATTTTCCGTGCTTCCAGTCTACCTTGTGTAATATTATTATCTATTATGCTCTCAGAATTTTTAAAATGTAACTATAAGAATGTAATTTTCCTGTTTTAAATCTCTCTGTGCTTCTCCATTCCTCTGAAAATGGCATCACAGATAAAACCCTTTTCTATCTGGCCCATACATACATTTTCAAAATATTTATTCCCTTACTGCTATCTCTTCATGTCTTTTATTTTAACAATTATTACTTGTAGACCCTTCATTTATTTTGTCTTCAGTTCTCTATAAAATTAATATATCTCTGTTTTTTTATATAAAGGTGACTTCTTATATGATAATGTACATCTTTATGTGATAATTTATTCTCCTTCCTTCCTTCATTTTTCTTTTTGTTCTGATAGTAGCAATTTCCAACTCATTAGCATGAGACACTGTATGTTCAAATAGAGTTTTTTTAATCAATATTTTTTATTTTGATATTGTGGGGTACAGTTAAGGGTTAGGTATACAAATATGCTTCATTCAGGCACCCTTGTTGATAAGGGGTGTCTCCCCGTCCTCAGACAGATATTGACTACCGTTAATCCCACCTCCCTTCCCCTCCCCCATGTTTCCCACCACTGTCAGTCCTTTTATTATAGAATTACGATGGATGTTCAAGGTCCACTATATGAGTGAGAACATGTGATACTCAGATCTTTGTTTCTGTGAGAGATCACTCAGTATTATAGACTCTAGTACCATCCAGGTTGCTGTGAAATTCATAATTTTGTTCTTTTTTACGGTTGCGTAGTACTCCATCGTGTATATGTGACACATTTTTTTAATCTAGTCCTCTTTTGATGGACAGCATGGTTGATTCCAGGTTCCTGCTATTGTGAACAATGCTGCAATAAACATATGTGTGCAGGTATCTTTTTTATAGAGTGATTTGCGTTCTTCAGGGTATATTCCCAGTAGGGGGATTGCGGGGTCATATGGGAGGTTGATATTTAGGGCTTTTAGGAATCGCCACACTGTTTTCCACAGAGGTTGCACTAGTTTGCACTCCCACCAACAGTGTAGAAGTGTTCCCTTTTCACCACACCCTCTCCAGCAACTGTTATTTTCTGAGTTGTTGATAATTGCCATTCTGACTGGAGTTAGGTGGTATCTCAGTGTGGTTTTGATTTGC